>NW_024384571.1:0-49583 GCF_016835505.1 Polypterus senegalus
TGTTTTGACACCATTATGATCCTTAAGTGCTTTTTATTACATTTCTCAGCTCAGAATCAATCCATACCACCCATCTGACACGGCTGTTTTCACTAAACACGCGCTATAGCTCTGCAGCGTACACGATGCATACTAACGGAAACACCCAAACCGGGTTCTGACACAAACGCTGGCGAAGCTGCCTTCTTCGTAGTCTCACCGTCACTTGCTTTTCTTTTATTCAGTTTTATTGAGTGTTCCTGCCAGTCCCGCATGTTGCTGTATGCTGTTTCTTTTGTACTCCAGGACATGCAGAGGAAAGAATGGTAAAGACCAGTAACTTTGGCGCTATATGCAATCATCAGACACTCCCCATCTGCCCGTGTCGTTCAAACACAGGAACATATATTGGTGTAAAAGTATAACAAAAGTGCACTTTTATTCAAGTGCACTTTTTCCATCGCCTTTTCCTGTATGAAGCAGTGTACACACTTCTCTCTATGCTGTGGTTTCTATTACACACCTGAAAGAAAGAGACAATATATGTGAAAATATAATCGCACTAATGCAATATTATTTGAAAACGAACAGCGTCAGATCGGGTGTGAATTTATGCAGGAACTGGAAATTCTCTGATGCGGGACCTTCAGCCAGGGAAGAAAGTACAGTGTGAGGTGCTCATTCAGTGTAATAGAAACCACAGCACAGAGAGGTGTGTACACGGCAACAAGTACACGTGTCGTAAATGTAGGAAGGACGGTCCTTGGGTGTGTGGAACTGTTAATATTTGAATGTGATGATTTTATATAGCACGGAATGAAAATCAGCACTTCTTAGCATTCACCATGCAAGCTGTCGTATCAATCGCCTACTGTAACTTGCTTTCTTTTTTCTTCGGTTATACAGGTAGTTTTGAATAAAAGTGCACTTGTTTTGTTTGCGAAATGAAGTGTCTGCGTGCACTTTTCGTGGTATTACATGTGTATTTTTTGAGCATGCCCGTTTGAACAGTATAAAAAGTATTGAAAAGTATAACAAAACAACGGGCAGATGGGGAGTGTCTGATGATTGCATATAGCACCGAACTTACTGCTCTTTACTATTCTCTCCTCTGAGTGCCCTGGAGTACAAAAGAAACAGAATACAGATGGCTTATAGTTTCGTTGTACCACGATGCAACTAACTGCACCGGTTCTGACACAAGCGTGGGAAGCTGCCTTCTTAGTATCTCACCGTCACTTGATTTTCTTTTTATTCAGTTTTATTGAGTGTTCCTGCCAGTCCCCGCATGTTGCTGTATGCTGGATATGTTCATATGTATTGTCTCTTTCTTTCAGGTGTGTAATAGAAACCACAGCATAGAGAGAAGTGTGTACACTGCTTCATACAGGAAAAGGCAATGGAAAAAGTGCACTTGAATAAAAGTGCACTTTTGTTATACTTTTACACCAATATATGTTCCTGTGTTTGAACGACACGGCAGATGGGGAGTGTCTGATGATTGCATATAGGCTGAAGTTACTGCTCTTACCATTCTTTCCTCTGCATGTCCTGGAGTACAAAAGAAACAGCATACAGCAACATGCGGGACTGGCAGGAACACTCAATAAAACTGAATAAAAAGAAAAGCAAGTGACGGTGAGATACTAAGAAGGCAGCTTCCCAGCTTTGTGTCAGAACCGTTTGGGTGTTTGACGTTAGTATGCATCGTGGTACGCTGCAGAGCTATAGCGCGTGTTTAGTGAAAACAGCCGTGTCAGATGGGGTGGTATGGATTGATTCTGAACGCGACTGAGAGAATGAGAAGTGAATAAAAAAAAAAAAAGCTAACCTTTACAAGGATCATACATTGCACTGGCTGTTACAGACTGAAATCAAATGTATGCTTTTATTCTAAAATAGTAAGACTAAGAACAGTTTACTTCTCAAAACGGAGGGGCGCAGGATCGAACTCGTGACCTCTTGATTCCCAAGCAGGGGCTGAGTCAATTGAACCACGGAGGCAGTTACAGTAAACTGGTGTCAATGTCGCATGTTAAGGCGGCTTTTTCTTTCTGCAGTTATATGTTTGAATAAAAGTGCAATTGTGTTATTCTTGTGAAAATGTTTCTTTGCTATTTGGACTTCAGTGGGGTTTGAAGTACATTATATAGTTTATGCCTACATTTTGTCATCTACTACTAGAATAAAAAAGTTTCTGTTTTAACAATGTGTTGACACAGATTACCGTAGAAACGAAACAGACATGAAATGTGGTGTTCAAACAATCTATCTATTATTTCACTTCTAAAAACTCCACTTCACCCCTAGATACTCAATTGGCTGCATGAGCTGAGAGGTGCCTCGTGCACGTTCTAAATTGGTGGGGATGAATACGGTTTTATCAGCACATTTAGAAGACAGCGGCGCTGGTGGAGAGGTGTGAAGGGATTTAAGAAGAAAGTTTACAGGGACGAAATTCATTGAGGTTTTTCGTAGGCTCCTGTAATTCTAGTGTTAATAATGGCTGTGTGGCTGTGATTGTTTTGCTTCATATTTTCTTTTATTTCCTCTCTCTTCAATTCAGCAGATGATAGAATGGATATTTTCACTTTAACTCTTTTTAGTGGGATGCTTCCACTCATCGACAGGAGGTTGAGCTGCATTTCAACCATAGTCACATCCGGGATAGATGGCGATAATTTGAAGCAGCACGGTGACAACACTCACAGTTATGTTAAAGTATTTTCCTCTTTGCTTGGGGAACGTTAGACCCATTGGCTCAGCATCTACCTTCTGCGAGCGCGTGAGTTGGCTAAACATAAAACAAAGGCAAGATGGCACGACATCTCATGAGGAGCAACGCGGAGCACAGAAAACAAAATACCCAGTAGCGATGTTTTGTGCATTATCACCTCGAGTTGAACTCTGATTTTTGGGAATCTGATTTTGTTGGAGGCGACCTGAAGATTGCAGGACAAGTGAGGAACTGGCATCAGCCGATCAGGACCCCAGCCCATGCCACCCCAGCCGATTGGCAGCCAGTTGAGCGCTTATCTCAAGACAGCTGATGCACCTACAAAAAGGTTTTGCATTGAGGAATACTCCAGACATCGATCCACAGGACTCAACCTGGCTACCAGAGTTCAGAAGAAGCGGCACGGCTTGCTGCTTTTGGACACGCCCGGATTACCAGCCACTGACTACTTGTATTGTTCTTCCTGAACATTCTTAGGATTTCAAAAGGAAAACTCACAACAAAAGACGATGAAGGGCTTTGTGGTTTTACAACAGAAATGGGACTAGATCAAGGATATAAATTTCAGGAGCATTGGTCCAAACGTGTTTTGTCCCCTGGTGGCTTTGGTTGGTTATGCCACGTGATGATAGGTACCATTGCTGGCAAAGTGTTATTCACTCTCTGTGATAGCCAGAAGCAAATCCCAAGGGGTGAGCCCGGCTATAAATTCCCATGCATAAAGTTCAGCCCTGCTTCACTTTGTGGAACCAATATAGAAACAATTTATCATCACGGATTTATGGTTCACAGGGATGAACGGCGATAAACATAAGGGATGGCTTTTTCCGCCAATATATATTAGAAGGATGGCCGGGCCATTTATCCCGGCCACAACCCCAAGCCGCCAGGTGGAGGCCCTCCTGCAGCGTGGAGGTCCCTAGAAGATCAGCAGGGCATCATGGACAATGGAGTTTTTACAAAGCCCTGCTGGATGCTGTGGGGCCAAGCAGGAGGAGCTGCAGGGAGACCAGCGGAGGTTCATCATAGGAAGAGCTGACGTGATTTCCGGGTTGGAAGAAAAGGGATTGAGTTTACCCCGACCCGAAGGAATAAGGACTCTGTGGACTGTTGGGCAGAAACATCAGTCAGGGATTAAAAGGACTTGAGGAACTCCCCAGACAATGAGCTGAGCTGGGTGGAAGGGGTGGCAATCATGCCCGAGCTGAGGATTACACTTGGTCGAGAATTGTTGATTTATATGGAGGGCTGTGGTGGAGAGTGCTTGTGTACCGTGAAGAAAAATAAAGTCAACATTTGACTTTTACCTGGTGTCTGAGTCGTGGACAGGGGGTTCAAGGACAGTGCTCCCATCTGCTCACATTATATATGCCAGACAGTTTCTACAAAGTAAGCATTACAAAGGATTTCTGTACTGGGCAGAAACAAACACTAGTTTCTGTCTGCGCAATCATATATACAGTGAAAGTATTAAAGAGAGAACTATCCTGATGTCAGATTGTGTTGGAGTTGATCTTAGGCTATGAAATATTTGGGTCAGCAAGGTACATTTGACACTTTATACATGCCCAGAATTGTTCATGGAGCTACAGGAGTGTATTAACCTGGAGCTTGCAGTACAGTGAGGGTGAACAGGAGACAGGGCCTCACAGGCTGAAGATGAACAGAGGGTGACACACGCGTTTTACATGCAGGCAGCAGAAAACTTGGTGGCAGTGGCTGGCACGATGTCAAATGGGTGACTTGTCTCACAGTACACACCAACAATACATGTGAGAAAGTAGAAGCTGACGCTAGTAGCACTCGAGGAGTATAACTGAAAATGGCTGGAATTGGATCGACTGATCAGATGCTGGGGTCACACGCCATGTTTCATAAGTCCAGCAAGTGGTACCACACTGTGCCCAGCGCATGCGTGAGATTGTACCCTCACAAATGGCTATATAATGTTCAAGCAGGCAAACAGTGACAGCACTATGACTGCGTGCAGACTTCTGCTAGTGGGAGGCTGACAGCTTGCTGGCAGAGGTGTGCTGCAGCCTGGCAAAACGAGAAGGCCATCACAAAGAAAGGGAGTGCCAGGCAGACTGGACTGAGCCTACCGGCAATATTAAGTAAGACAAAAAAATACAAAATTCGACTGTGTTAGTGCAACAACAGACATCTGAAAAGGAGGCACCAGTGCAACACATACTGTAAGGAGTGCAACGTGGCAAGTGCATGCAAATTGGCTGCTTTGAGTGGACATCAGACTTTTGCAGGACTTTAGTTGTAACTTGAATGATATGTGTGGGAAATCACAAGGTATGTGTGCTCGTACAACATGCAAGATAGAAACATTTGTCAAAATATATTTTTTTTTTGTTGATTTGATGTAAGTTAAACAATTGCTTTGTGCCCGTTTTTTTAAAAAGTGAGTTTTTTGAAAACACTCAGTCCTGAGACAAAAGAAACAAAAAAATCATCCCTAAAGAGTTAACACTTTTAAAGCTTGTGAGGGCTGGCGTGAATACTTCTAGCCCTTCTGTCTAGAACGTCATTTTCACAGACCGTGAATACACACATCGATGAGGTGAGCTTGAACTAAGATAACCAGTGGAAACTCCAAAAAATGCTCTTTAAAGTTCTAACCTTCTAAACTCCTCGCACGGTCTGCTAATGATGTCTGTCTGCTCTCTGACTGCAAGAAAAAACCCTCAGGAAACGTCCCTCTCTGTCTCAGCAGCAGATCCCTCCTTCTATGTGTAGACGAGCTGCCCATGGAAAGTGCCAGAGTTAAAACACATACACAATAATGACATAAAAATAAAATTGAATATCAGTGATATAAAACATAACAAGATCACTCACAATCTGTCATATTTGATCTTTATGCTTTTGTTCTTCCTTGATTGTTGCAACAACACTACAAAGACAAATTCCTCACCATTAGCATCAGGCTAATAAAGAGGATTCTGGGAAGGAAGACACTTTCAACAATCACATCAGTGTAATGGATTATGTAACCTGGGCTCATCAGCCCGTAAGGTTAGGGGAAAGGAAGAGACGCCAAGGGAATACCAATAAAGCTCAGTACAACTGGAGAAAACCTGAGATTTATAAATCAAACTGACACCAGAGAGTAAAAGTCATGAATTTAACAAGAAAATGACTTCAGCTGTGTGTTTTATAATAGTACTTACCTGAACAGACATCATAACTGTAGCGATGAGCTGAATCAATGTAGATCTTGAGCGTGGACAATCGTACAGCATTGTCTGGATTAGTGACACGACTTGACATAAAGAACTTTCTTGCTGCCGTTTGAAATCAACATGCTGAGGTTTATCTAAACACACGGATATCAAGCGCCAGGTCTTTGTTAATGATCATGTGGGGAAAGAGACACTTGTGTTCAAATCTCATTAAAAACATTTCCATTAGAAAGAAATAAATATCAATACATATGAATGAGCGGACACCTCTGAATTATGTTGTTAGATTTAAAAAGTCTTACTAAGATAACTGAACACTTTCTGTGTATGAAGCCAGCAGAGCCATTGTGTTTCACAACAACCCTGTGGCCATTTGACAAATGAAAGCGGGAAAGAAAGCCTGAACAATTTGATGTGACAATCAAAAGGTGAATAAATAAGTGTAAAATAATAAGAATAAAAGGTCAGAGAAAGTACAGGGCTGAAAAGTGAGGGAAAGTTTTCAATGACAGCTAGGGCTAACAGCATAAGTTTAATATTTCGAATTACCAGAGCTTCAACGAAAAATCCTGCAAACCCAGCTCACCTTAAGTCCCTTCACACCTTCTGTCAGCCTTTTGTCTTGTAAATGGCGTGGATAAGCTTCCAAGCAGCAAGCAGCCTGCTTAATTCGGATCATCTGGAGTATGAGCTACCCAGAACTGGAAGTGAAATAATTTGATGTGTGTTCTGTATCTACAACAAATCTGTGTAAACACATTGTTAAAACAGAAACGTTTTTTATGTTGTAGTAATAAACAATAAAATGTAATGACAAAAATACGATAGCTTGTTAGAACTGTAAACCGAGGTTGTGGAGTTCGAAACCAGCTCTCAAGTAAAATTATATAGCGTTTTGAGTAGGAGTCATTTTATTGTTAATATTATACAATATAAACATACATTTGATTTGTAGTTCGTGATGGGAAGGTTGCAGTGATTTATAGTACCTGCAAAAGTTAGCTTTATTTCACTTTAATTCTCTTAGTCACAATCACTTATACAACACCTAATTTGCACCATAAACTTAAGATCTGAAGAGGTTACTTTTTATCTGAAACTGGAATAACTGTAGATGGAGTGGTGTTTTGAGACAATGGAACTGGAAATTCTCTGATCTGGAGGGATAAAAGCTGACATGCTGCACGCTGGTGAATCTGCCTTCTTTGTATCTCACTGTTATTTCATTTTTTTTATCTGCAGTTTTATTAAGTGTTCCTGCTTATGCGGAATTAGTATGTGCCTTATGGTCTATGATGTCAAAGCTGCACTGACAAAAAACAGAGACATAGGTATGTATGATATTTGGAATAACTCATTATATGACCTGTATAGTACATTTCGGAAAACATTGTGGCACTGATGCAACATTATCTCATATTATTCATATTCATTTGAACATCTTGGAACAAAGGCTTGTCGATGTTGCATCTTCTATTGCTTCATCCATCACCTTTCTAGTAAGAAGTGACGACGTAAGCTCCTCTGCAAGGTGAGCGCATGAACACTCTTCTTTCCAGTGGCCCCTGTCCATGCCTTGTACAGTACATGAGCGCTCATCGCCGCCAAGTCATTTGTGTTATAGCACAAGCAACCGGCCACCCATGTGTCCCCTGCCTCACACTGAATAATAAGCTCTCGTGTCCATGATGTCAATGCAGCAGCAGAAAAAAGAAAATCGTTTTATGACCTGAATAGTACCAACCAGAAAATACTGTCGCACTAATGCAATACATTATTTGAAAACGAACAGTTTCCAGATCAGGTGTGAATTTATACTGGCGCTAAGTTTAGTTAGAGACAGATCAATGGGTTTTTTATTTGGTGAGTGTGGAATGTGACTGAGAGAATAAAAGTGAAAAAAGCTAACCTTTACCAGTAACATAAATTTTACATCTGATCTATCTGTTTTCAAATAATATTGCATTAGTGCAATAAATGGAGAGCAGATGGAGGAAAACAAAGCTGCAGGTCTTTCAAATTGTATGGAGAGAGAGTGTAAAAATATAAAAAAGCTCTCTTTAACCCGCCTCAGACTACTATACTAAAATAATAGCAATAATAAAAATCCTCAGGTTCTGTTTAGAACAGTCGCTAAATTAACAAATGGGAATCTTACATCTACAGTGTAGAATACCAGCAGATACATTAGCAGTTCAGACTTTATGAACTCTTTAATGAGAAAATTAAAAATGTAAGATCCTAGATCTCAGTATCACAGTGCAATCCATATGCATAGCTTGGCAGACCCTGTCTCACCTTGCACGTGCATAACTTTAGATATTTTAATCCTGTAACACAACAGGAAGTTTTAACCTCCCTAATTTCTAAACATGAAACCTGCTACTTGTTCCCTAGACCCTGTGCCAACAAAACTAGTAAAAAGTGCAATGGATGTTCTTGCAGTGCTTATTCTCAAACATTATTAATAGTTCATTATTGCATGGCATAGTACTTGATGCAACTAAAAGTGTCAGTCATTAAACCATTACTTAAAAAGTCAGACCTAGACCAACATTATTAACAGTATACTTAATAATTACAGACCCATTTCAAATTGAAATCTCTAAAACACTTGGAAAAAATAAATGATTAATGATAAATGATTTATTTGAGAAATTCCAGTCTGAGTTTCTGCACTGATCATAGCATGTGAAATGGTACCTAACATGTAGTTGTAAATAATATCATCTGACAAAGAAAACTGCACTGTAATTATGTTGTTAGAATTATAAAATATAAAATTATTATAAATATCAATTATTATATAAAAGCCAGATCTGAATGTTATTTACCTTGATTTATTTACTTTTCCAACAGCATAAATGGCAACTTGTGAGCTTCCTCTGTTTGATCGACACAGACATGTTCACAAACTATGTGTACTGAAGTGACTTTAGCTGCAGCTGCTGATCTATACATAAATGAAATTCGTTCTATATGTAAATTTAAGAAAACAATGACACAAATCAAAATGCATCAGAAAATAACACAAAATAAACCTCCTCAATCATATTCAAATATTCAAACAGTAAATGTAACATCAAAGCTTATGCCATATAATGATTGGAATGTCCAGCATCATCTCTAATATTACTAACTCAGTATCGGAGGCAAAGTAAAGAGGATGGGCAATAAATGGTGGATAATGTTTAAAAAAAAAAAAAAAGAATTATACATCAAGCCCACAACTGCATATAAACCTATTTATATTCTGAGAAAAATCAATTCACTAATTTTTTCATTAACTTTGTTCTAAATTTAAAAAGGTGTGTGACCTCAGGACCACAATGCAACAAAAGGGTGGATCTTTATGCAAATTTAGGATAGATAGATAGATAGATAGATAGATAGATAGATAGATAGATATACCAAAATCTTGCTTTTACGCTAATCAGCTACCGTAACTGCACGGTGAACGGGCAAATACTATTGCTAAAAAGTGTGAATTGTGATAGAAAATGAACTTAAGATACCTTTTAGTAAATTACGCTTCTGTGACTGTATCAAGAGAAATAATGTATTACATAATACTTAGTAACATGTTTTTGGGTAAGTTATATTAAATTAAATTAGTTAATAAAGTGAACAGCCCCTGTTAGTTTATTGTTTTGAGTCAACGACACATTTCCAGTTCATCACATTTGTTGAAACCCTTTAAATATTTATAGCAATGTATCACAGCCTGCAGACGCACTTCTACCTGTTCATCATTAATCTAGAATTATTTGTAGTCCAGTAATGTCGCTTGTCTAATTGTCCACAAGTTCATTTACATCTGAACTTACATTTTAACGTACTATTTCATTGTAATGCTGTGTATGATGTAAAAAAGAATGAGCTATAATGGTGAAAGTGCTACCTCTAGTTCGATTTACCGACCTCATTTCACATTTGTAAAGGCTGAGTGTTAAAATTTTTCAATAAATATCATTTGTAATGTTT
The DNA here is from genome assembly GCF_016835505.1 of Polypterus senegalus. NCBI lineage: Eukaryota > Metazoa > Chordata > Cladistia > Polypteriformes > Polypteridae > Polypterus > Polypterus senegalus. The sequence continues at coordinate 9,895 of NW_024384571.1, forward strand.
ACGCATATTAACTTACTCAACGGGTCACTTGATATCGGTCTTCAGTCCGACACAGCCACCGACGCTGTGAAGATCCTGTCATCCATTCCTTCATTTGGCAGGCTTTTATCCAAAGCAGATTTTACGAGGCGTGAAAATCTCCTGGAGAAGCCATCTGTCAGGATGACCACGGGGGCAAGGCGCCTGTAAATAAGAAAAGCAAGGGGCAAAATAGGGAACTACGTTAGTCAGACCTGCTGTGGACAACCAAGAAGGAGATCATCTGAATGACCTTGCAGGACTATTATACACAAGTCACATCGCTGCCTCATTGCACCGCAGGGACCCAAACTGGAAAACTACTGTGGGGTGGAAATGTGTAAGTGATGGGGGATTTAGAGGTGGTCCTTTAAAAGATAAGGAGGGGCTGGAGAAGGGATGAAGATGGAGACAGCTTGATCCACTAGTGAGTCCATTATCAGTTATGTGTCTGCTCAGAAGTGTCGCTTCCTGTGTGTGTGTGTGTATGTGTGTCAGCTGACTTATTAAATAGGTATTCTAATGTGAAGCACGTTACAGTTAGTACGCCAGCCACAAAGACATCGCTTGAAATGCTTTCCATGAGCTGTCGGGTGATAAGGGTGGCTTAGTGAGTTGGCACTGCTGCTCAGCAACAGGAAATGAAGGATCAACTTTGCATATTCTCTGCATGGAGTAAATAAATGTAAAGAAAAGTGTGACAAGTTTAAATATTAGATCGCCAATAATAAAACGATGAAAGTATAAATGTGTAATCTTTATGAAATATGAGCTGTGACTGAAATATATTTGAAGTTGGAATTTATGAGTTTGGGAACATAGTTTTGGTTAAAGACAACGTGAAAATGTGTGGTGTTGTTTGAAATGATAAGGTAATTGATAAAGGAGTATACAATATATAGACCTTAAATGTAAACTCAAAAATGAATATGATTAGGTCCAATGACACAAGTAACCTGGGATTTATGTAAATGTCTGCCTTTCTACCATAGAGTACTGGCTCACTCAAATGGAGGAAAGTTCTTTAGTAATTTTAAATTAAAGTAACACAAAAAAATTAAAAACATTCTCTAGGATAAGAAGAAAGCTGCTGGTGATGAAAGCAGTGGCTTCCAGTCCAGTGGAAGTGTCTACATATATTAAGATACGCCTGTAAGTCACACAAAGGGTAGACTGTGCTTATCTGCAGAGATCATCGCTCTGGAGAAGCATCTCATGACTGGCTATTATTAAGAAGAGCCAATTTTTAAATATCAGAAAATGTCTTTGACGTACTGTGTACTGGTGTGATGCACTAACCATGAGAGCATTAGTAAATATAAAATAGATTTTCAATGATCAGACGGAGACAGTGAGTTTGATTTTGTGCTATCACTCCTTGTTCACAAGTAATTTGAACATCTTAAAATGTGATGTGGAGTAGTTGTTGCTTGAATGACTTCATAGCTGATAATAGGATTTAACTTTATAATCTTATAATTTGGCATCATGGCACAGTGCAGCACTGCCTCGCAGTAAGGATGAGTTCTCCCCGCGTGAGTTTGCCGTGCTCTCCCTGTCTGCGTGGGTTTCCCTCCCAGGTAGTCCAAAGACATGCAGGTTATGCATTACGTATCCTAAATTGCTGGTGTGTGCTTGGTGGTGTGTGTGTGTGTGCGTTCTGTGGTGGCTGGCACCCCTGCCCGGGCTTGTTTCCTGCCTCAAAATTCCTGTGCTGGCTGATTGGCCCAGCACCCCGCGACCCTTGTTAGACAGTGGGCTGGATAATGGAAGGATGATGGATCTATAATTTGATGCTCTAATGAAACATTCTGGACAATTTCTTAAAACCAGTAGACCATTGATAATAAATAAAGGATTGTGGCACATCTGAGCCAAGCATAGCGCCCATGTTTGTTAGGCTAAGAAGGAAATCAAATAGTCGTTGACAATGTTTGTATCATCCTACATGGAGGTTATGGGGTTATGGGACACAAATCTAGGTTTATAGTGGGTAAAAAGATATGCACAGTACACCTGGAGGAGAAAGGACTTTGAGACGCAAGCGGCTTGTTTGATCGATTTTCTGGCTATTGATTTATGTGATTTATCTCAGGTATTGATTTGTAATCGATTTCGTTATTCCTCAAATTCAGCCATCAAAATCTACTTTTATCCTTTATGGACGACATATTCAGGATCCATAGGTTTATACAGATTAGACTTAGGGTTACAATAGGATATTAGTCTCATTGTGTTAGTGGACTTAAGGTGAAGTCCTGATAAAATGGAAGAATAATTTTTAGGGTAACATAGTACCATCTTTTAAGAAATAGCATTAAAAGTAACATAAAATGTCAGACACTAGAATATAATATATGTATTTTATTTTATATAAATCATTTGAGGTAAAACTGACGAGCCACCCAGAGTGAATGTGTTTTCCTGATTGACTCTGTTTTGTAACCCAGTAGTTTATCACATGAGCCGCCATTCTGTGTTTCTCTGACTATTCTGACTCAGGCTGTGACAGACTGCTCTTGGATCAACGAGCCTCCAAGGCATTTAGACGAGGAGTCAGTCATTAAAAGAGACCATCAAGAGTATTTCTCCTGCCTTGATTACTGAATCCGTCTTAGCAGATGTTTCATTCTTTAATCAGGGATGTTCAATTGACCACAATAAACCAACTTTCCAGTTGTTTTATATATCAGGACATTTAATTATGTGGTTGATGCTTTATCCAAAGTGACTTGCCACATTTCAGATAATAGCCGATTGGCTGCTTTCTTAGTCCAGCTGGAGTTCTCGTATGGGTGAAGTGACTTGCCGAGTACTAAGCAGCCAAATAAAAATTTGAAGTCCAAAGTCAGTTATTTGATTATGTGATGAACTCCTTGGCATTGTGATCTGATGAATGAAGTGTGTGAATAGAGAGAGAGACAGGCCCTCCGAAGTCAGCACTTATAAGGTGCTTGTGCTGCCTGGTCAGACTTCATGATGATAAGACCGACTGACACTCTTCCCTGCTAGTGTTTTATTACCCAGGGTGCCAGCCAGTTTCTACCACAATATAATACAATAGTTTGATTTCGGTCAACAGATAATGACAGTAGAAATAATAGCAATTCTGATGTCCACCATCGTGGAATCACAAAACCTACAAAGAGACAAACTTTTCTGAACCACGATAGCGAACTGAAGAAGAAAATGTCTGCATGAATATTTCATAGAAAAATACTTGAAAAGCAGCAACTCACTAGATGGGATAGCAAGTGAGGATTATAAAGATGAAAATCAAAACGTAAAGGTGGTTTGAAAAGAAGGGAAGAACTTTATAACAATTATAAAAATATTATTAAACAGTGTGTATAGGCAGCAAGTGTGATTCCCGGATCCAAATGTAAATTATTGTTGTTTAGGGTTTAAGTTTAGAATTCATTTGGGCTGGAAGGTTTAAGTTTCACTGTTTTCTAGAATTGAGCACAATGCTGTTTCGAAGTATTAATTGTGTTCTCTATGAGGTAAGAGCATTGCGCTAACAGCATATTAACAAAATGTCAGTCTAAAGCAGCAAATCCTACGTTTTAATCAGGATATCAAAACCTCACGCTTGAATCTTCCTCAGCTGTCCATTTCAGTTCCTCACAGTCACCGAAAAGTTGGCTTTAGTGAGCCAGCAGTGTGAGGAGTGAAGGTCAGACTGCCCGTCTGCATCTCGTCTGTCATCTGTCAGCCTTATTGAGGAGGGGAGCGCGTGATTAAAGTGCAGGAATAGGAAACATGAACTTCACAACAAAATGAAGTGTTTAGTTTGATACAAAAGCAAAAATAATAAAGAAACATTTCATAGAATTTGACTTTCAAACAAATCCCCACCCGCTCTGACCAAAGCTGAACAGAATTTGCCATCGCCTGGAGAGCTTCAGCTGTGCAGTTTTTAGTTGTGAAATTTGAAAGTCGGTGGAAATTGTAACTGCAGGTGTTAAAAGATTTTATATTTCCAGATAATAGTTAAATTCAGCAGATTACTTAATAAATTTATGAACAATGATTAACTCTCTCCCAAAATAATGGAAACAGCAATAATACCATCTACTGTGTGCTGGCTACTCTGCTCCGGCATTGGTTCCTGCCCCAGCCCTGTGTTGGTGATTGGCTCCCAGCAGACCATGACCCTCAAGTCGAAGGGCCAGCAGTTGAGAATAGCTGACTGATCATAATAATTATTTTACAACAAAAAATAGTCATCAAGAAACTCTACTCCTAATAAGTTTTTAAGTGGCTTTTCTTTCAGACGGTTTTGATATTTTACTGTCACTCACCTCCTCAGTTTGTCTCTCTTTCTATCAGTACAGTTGATGGGTTCTTGAACGGCTTCTTGCAACTAAGCAAATATTCTCTGATATAAAAACCAATCATCAGTGAATATGAATAAAAAAAAAAGTTAGGAGCAAAATAAAAATGCTCCATTTTATAATTCATTAGTGAATACCCACAAGTTCCTTCTACATGATTCTACATCAAAATGACTAGCAAACATAAAAATATAACTGTGTATAAAAGTGCAAACAGCTACACTCCAGCAATGCTGATCCCCTCGCAATAGTCGTTATTTTTTTGAGCTGTAAAGAAAGGATGGCAGATGCATGTATCAATGGATATTAAAGTCCTCCACATTATATACAACTACAGTAGTAAGAATATTTGCAAGTGCCTGATATAAATAACAAATAAATAACTGCAAAGTACCAGCAACTGTCAATCAGCATAGTCAGTAAAAGGCACAAAGAAACCTGTTAAGAAATCGGCCGTGCAAGTGAAAGGATCAGAAGATTAGTCGGCGCAGCAGCTTTAAACAAATGAGTAGTCAGAAATGATGACAAGAAGATTTCCAAAGACTGGTTTGAGAGGCTAAAGACACGAGAAAGTGTAATAAAGCCCATACACTTCAGTTTCAACACAATTAGTTTAGGACAAGATGCATTACTGTGAGGATAACAACGCTATGTTTCAGTCCATTCCACTCCATGTCTGTCCCCTGGATGTCACTGAGTCGTCCTGCCTGCACACTGAGATGTTTATACACGAGGCTCTGCGACTGCCAGTATTCTCTGCTGACGTAACTAATATGAGGCGTCTCTCTGCTGTGTGTGCTTCACAATTCTCAGGATGTTTGTTTGTTCATTTCTAGTTCTTACCACTAATGAGTTCTCATCAAATCCTTTCAGATGTCTACTATATTTGCTCTTGTCAGTATTTCGCCAGGCTGCGTGGTCTCCTCACAGCTCCACAGTGGTCAGCTGCTGGTTTCTGCAGCTTCCTTCTTCCCTCTGTCTGCTGTTTTGTTTTTTGTTCTCAGTCACTTTGACTTTCTTTCCTCATCACAGCTTAAGCAGCACATTAAATCAGCAGGTTCAGAGCTGAGGTTGTGCCCAGTGGTGGTCTGACACTCCATCCTGTGCTGTGCTGCTCAGAGCCCTCCTGGACCTACATGGAGTGTGCTGACCACTCCCAGCTCAAGTGAGAGGCCCTCATACACACACACACACACACACACACACACACACATACAGTGTACAGTAACAGCTGTGTGCTTTTGTTCTTTCCGACCTCACATTAAATTCAGACAGTATTTTCTTACAAGGTTTTTTGGGAGTTTTTTCTGTCTTCAGAGAGTCAAGGCTGGGGCTGTCAAGGTAGGCCTGTTAAAGGCCATTGCGGCACTTCAGTGATTTTGGGCTATACAAAAATAATAAATTGTATTGTATTGTAATATTCTCATGTGGTTGGCACTCTGCCCAGGATTGTTCCTGTCTTATGCCCTGGTTAGCTGGGATTGGCTCCAGCAGCCCCCCGTGACCCTGTGTCTGGATTCAGTGGTTGGAAAAGGATGATGGATGTATTGTATTCCCCCGCGGTTTCTCTGTCAGTCTAACGTTGTGCTGATTGTCTTTCTCTCGATTTACTGACGTCTTTCTTTCTTAAATCATCAAACACACAACATGCATTTCTCTTGTGCCAGTGGCAGCTAAACTTCAGTATTCCATGCAGCAGCGCTCACTGATATTTCTTTTTATTTTGAAGACATTTTCTGTGTCACTGAGTTAAATCTTTATATCAAAACTAAATAATTGCTTCCTGTCAGATTTTGGAGCACCGAGGGAGCACCGTGACTGGTATAAAGGAGTCTGTTAACCGCCGTCACTATAAGGACAATTAAAGTTCTTAATAAAGATAGAAATGATGTCAAGATCTCCAGAACAAAGTCTTCTATTATATATCTTAATGCCTCTAGATTCATCATTTTATATTTATTACAGTTGTTTTAAATTCATACTGTTTTAGAGTAACAGCAAGTGATGTGTGTTTCATAGAAGCTCTGAACCGCATAAATGAAACAGCTTCGATGAGAGGACCACCATTCCATCATACGAGTTCACTTTGATTAAACAATCAGCAGCAGCCGCTCACTGGACGGCAGACAGTGACTTTACAGAGTTTGTGTTGTGTTGTTGTCATCCCTCCTCATCATCACACAGACAGTGAAGTGGTCCTCACCACACAAGAGTTCATACGACACACTGGTGGTCTGTTAACAAACTTCCAAGGAGGTCCTCTCGTCTCTCAGTGTCACTGAAGCACCTTGTAGTGTCATCAATGCATATTTATGTCATTAGTCCACATAGTGCAATACATTTCAGAGACAGCAGGTCAGCAGGTTTAGGTCATTACAGCCTTTGCACAGGAGACCACCCATCGTCTGACACTGCATCGTCTTCACAAGAAGTAAATATTAGGTTTAAAATACACAATGACAGGTCTGAAACTTGAAAGCAAATTAATAGGAGACAGACTTGGGTGTTATAATGACTCATTTGGATGCCATTAAGACGGTTCAGAGAATGCTGTTATATAGTGCCCTGATGTGTACAGCAGATTTACTAACTGTCAGTCCACACATCAGCATCAGTCCATATGATATTTCTTTTCCCAGTCTACAAAACAGCAGGCCAGCCAATCAAATCCACTCCTTAATTAGATTTCTGTGTGTTCTGTTCATCCAGTTGCTTTTGTCTCTGTAATTCCAACAGATGGCTCTCCACAAACATTTCCCTTTTAGTGTTAAAATGCATTGTATTTGTTTCATTCCAACAGATGGCGCATATCAAAGTTGAGCTTAACACACACTGCTTGTACAAATCCTGTACTGAATGGTGTATCACGGAGATGACAGCAATGGGCAGATGACACTGCTCCTGCAAATGTTAACACTAGGCACATCTAACAGAGAGAATTGCCAGATGGACAGAAATCAGCGTGTATCCACCTTAATAATAATAAAAGGAAAAGAGTCTGTGTGTCCATCTGGTTGCCATGTTCTGTCATTCCAACATATGGTGTTTCATAAGTACTTTTAATAATTCATCACACTGTGTATCATTCTACAGAGAGTTGTAGCAAAGATATATCTCTGTGTCTGTTAGAAGACATTTGCATGGGATTTGTAAAAGTAGTGTTACATTGTTTGTGATGCGCCATTTGTTGAAATGAAAAATATTGAAAATTCTTGCAACCTGGAATTGAGAAAAACACATTCCAACAGATGGTGCTTCCTTAAATATGTCAAATAGAGAGTAACTGTCGATGGATAGAAATAAAAGATGGCTCCATTCAAAGCAATAATCTTCCATTAGTGGGAAAGGATCAAATGGCAAAACATATGATGAGACAGCATGAAACCCAAAGCTTTAAGAAAGTCTGTAAAAAGAACCAAGATGTGGATGCAATCAGACTAGGATGATGAATTGTCTGAGGATAAGGAATGTGCAGATTGGTTTTAGGATGTCCATGCACAGTTAATGCTCAGGAAGTATAAACCCCAGTGAACATGAAGAGAGACATCATAGAATCCCACGCCGCTGAGTGCAGCAGTGCCGCCCAGGAGACCTTAACAATAATGAGAGCCAAACTACAGCAGTGGATGTTCAGCGTCGAGGGTGGGGAAGTCAAAGGGACAGGGGAGCCCCAAATCTTACTACAACTCGAGATTGCTCTTAAATTGTGTAGTAGGGTGTTGTAAATAAAATTTGGTAAATTAAAAGAGTTGGCGAATGATCCCATATAATGTCCAGCGATACACAGAATAGATGACTAGAAACATGGTGTTATTTATACAAAATATGGCTGACAGAAGTGATGTGACAGGAGATGACATCATAACGGGTGGATTGAAAGTGACGTCATCATTGAAGGCGACCAGAAATGATGTCATTGTTGAGAGACCGTGAAGTGACGCCGCCCCTGGAGTCGGAAGTGGAAGCATGCTACGCCCATCTTGTGAATCTGCAAGTTTGAGTGCTGAATAATGAATTATTTTTCTTCTTTGATCTGATGAGAAGGAGACGGGCATTAGTACTAGAATCAACCTTCATCTTGCGATGTTTCACCACCTTAGGCTTGGTAACTTCGTAAACACACAAATGCAGTGACAAGTGATTGTGAGGGAGCACAGAAGTGTAGTCTGGGTAGTCAGTGTAAATATTGTGGTTAAAAGTTTATTGAGGTGAGCAGATTAGCAAAGGGATATACAGGAGGTGTTGTAATGAAGGGAGACTTGTCTTACCTCCACTTCTGGTAACAGACAGGTCAAGGTAGATTCTGTGAATTTCATTTAAACAGCAGGTGTACTCTAATTGTTCTTTTCTGTGAATATTAGCCCTCCTCCCCTCAGAGGACCTTTTGTTGATTTTGTGATAAATGAATAAATGATGACTGTTACCATCAGGGCAGGTGTAGCCACATCCAGAAAATGATGAGGAGACAATAGGCTCATCTCTGTATATCCTCAATCCGGAGAAGGTCACCAACAGGAAAATGCGCTGTGGACAATTCATGCTGATCTGAAATGATGAATCAGTTAAGGTGACGAATGAGTGAAATTAATCCTTCCACTCCAGCGTGTAGAATGATGTTTAAAATCGAACAGTGAATGGCCAGAGGAGCAGGTGCTCAACCAAAATGGGACTGGTTACTGTAGCAAACTACTGGATAGGAATCCACAGAGACATAATTCCTAAGGACAAATGAGGGTAGCCATCGTGTTTGAGGACCCAGAATTAGTTTCTTTGATCCAAATTCTGATGGTAAAGTTATATCTACTGCTATTTCCATACAAGCATGAGAGAGCTGCACAAAATATTAGGTTAGAACCTCCATGAGCTCTATGGAGTACCAAGAAGAACAACTGTGACAAATCTGAGGGTCAAGTAACACAAACACAAAGTATTACTGTTAATGGCTGGGAGTAAGGACTATACCTCCAAACCAGTTTTAAGTGCGAGGAGGCTGTCCAACTTATTATTGTGTTGATCCTGCGTGAGGACACAAGGAAATCGAATGAACTGTATATTGCCAAACCCAAGTATGATTGAGGATCGTATCTACAAAAGGTGGCTTGACCACCCACATTTACACACATTAAATCAGGGAGGGTTTATATACTCCTTCAATATCTTAGACGGTCCATGTATACTAAAGCTATCAGGTGTGAGAGAATGAAGTGCTTTCCCACCCTCTTGTACCCCTCGGACTAACAGATACCAGATAAAAGTCCAAATAATATCATTATAATACCAGGCACAAAAGCACGCCCTCCACAATTCTCCACACAAATCTCAAATACAATAAACCAATCCTACACTCCCAGACGCCTAGCCACCCTGCCTCCCAACTCAGCTCATTGTCTGGGAGCTCCCACAGTCCTTTTATATTCCCTGTCCCGGAGGTGTTCCTGCCCAACAGTCCACAAGTCCTTATTCCTTCCGGGTCAGGGTAAATAGTCCCTTTCTTCAACCCGGGAGCACATCGTTTCTTCCTGTCACATGACCGTGACGTACTCCCGGGTCATAGGGCACATAAGAGCCTACGAGCCCCCTTACAGCGACGCCTGGTGGCCCCCAACGTATCCAGCAGGGCTGTGTATAAACACTACATAGTCCATGATGCCCAATGATGTGTAATCTGCGGTGGCAGGAGATTACAAGAATTTACGTCCAGGTCAGAGACCAGGAGACAAGTAAGATCCAATATCATTGTAGGAGTGTTTCTACTAAAGCTAAGAGTTTATGGATGATATCATGCCAGAAGCAGATGTTACGAGTGGTTGTGACAGGAGTCCACGTTATTGAGTTTCAGAAGAGAGCTCTGCCTCACGCACACAGCCTTCTGTTTCTCAGGAGTAAAGATAACCACAAGACACAGATGTTATCAACAGGCTGCACAAGACCCTGAACAAGACCCCCACCTCCATGAGATTGTATAGTTTAAAATATGGTCCACAGTCCATGTGGTCAATTTAATCTGTCAGATCCATGTATGGTAGAGGGACAATGCTGAAAAAATTTCCCAAAAGAATAATAGGAGGAGACATCGGCCAATGATGATGGATAACTGAAAATTAGGTGGCGATGAAGAGTTAAGATAAGTGGAAGGACAGCGACGAATGAACGATTAGTAAATTACAACCTGGATCTGAGTCGCAAGTTCAACTGCCATATCAACGTAGTGTTCTGTGTTGCAGTAAAGAGTGTGAAGTACATTTCAAATACGAATTTAAGGGACATGAGTGTGTCAGCATTGTCACTGAAATCAGGTAATTTGTGAAATCTCAGTATATCTCGCAGGCAGTGTGGGGTTGTTTTGATTTGATGTCCCTGAGATTTGCATATAATTATGCTGTTGAATTTAGAGAGGAAACTGAAGTATGGGGCGCACGGTGGGTGCTGCTGCCTCAAGTTAGGAGACCTGGGTTTGCTTCCCGGTCCTCCCTGCAGTGGAGTTTGCATGTTCTCCCTGTGTCTGTGGGTTTCCTCCGGGCGCTCCGGTTTCCTCCCACAATCCAAAGACATGCAGGTTAGGTGGATTGGCGATTCTAAATTGGCCCTAGTGTGTGCTTGTGTGTGTGTGTGTGTTTGTGTGTGTGTCCTGTGGTGGGTTGGCAGCCTGCCCAGGATTGGTTCCTGCCTTGTGCCCTGTGTTGGCTGGGATTGGCTCCAGCAGACCACCGTGACCCTGTGTTCAGATTCAGTGGGTTGGAAAATGGATGGATGGATGGATGGAACTGAAGTATGCACACTGGATAGGGGTAGGAGTAGAGATACCACTCTGAGAGCTCGGTTTAAGCTGAATAAGGACATACTTGGAGTGAGGGATTATTTTTATTGAGAATTGCCTGAGCATTACCAGTGTGAAGATATGACATGGAGATGGACAGTGAGAATACAGATAAAAAAGATACCAATATTGTCTAAGACTGCTTTTACTGCTGTGACAGACGGCCCGGCCTGGATGCCCCTTTGGCACTGAATCCGAGGTAACAGCCATGGGCTGCACACTATGTCCCCTGGGGCGCTTGGTGGAAGTCACCCTGGGTTGCATCAGGGCCACAATCCTGGAACACCGGAGTTCATCCTGTTGGGCTCTGTGGCCACCCGACATGGGGATCTGCACGTCGCCATTAGCCTCTGTGGGCTGTGATGCAACATGAAATAGGTCCAAGGAGCACCTGGAGCACTTCTGAGGTCCTATAAGAGGAGCCTGGAGTCAGGAGGAAGAGGACAAAGCTGCCTGAGAGGACTGGAGGAAGAAGAGAGTTATTTATGTGAGTGTTTGTCTTTGGCTGTGTGTTTTGGGACTACGTGGGCCTGTAGGACACCGGGAAGAGCGTGCCTCACGGCTGCAGAACAAATAAATCTTTTATTTTCATTTCACGTGCCTCTGGTGTCAGTCTGTGTCGGGTCGACGCCTAACCAAGCGCTTCTGCCACACTCACATATTACTACATATTGACGACCTTAGAACAATTAAATGGGTGGTCTATGGATCATTCTTGGAGGCTTAAAGAGCGAGGGACCTTGTCAACTGATGATTACTTATGGAACAGGTCCTTGGAAGAGTCTGTAGTCTTTGGGATGAGCTGCAGCTGCTTAACACTTATCTGACTTAATAAAAAAATAAAAATAAATAAAAAACAAAATTAAAAAAGTTAACCTTTACAAGTACCATAAATTTACACTGGCCGTTACATAGACTCAAATCTTATTTGTTTTTACTCTATAATAGTAATAATAATAGCAGCACACTACTCAAAAATGTGAATACTGTAAGGACCCGGAATCGAACCCACAACCTCTTGATTAGGACACAACGTTGTAACCTAACACAATTTCTTTTTCTTCATTTATATTCTTGAATAAATGCGCACTTGTTTTGTTAAACGCGTACCTTTTGTGAAAGTCTTTATTTAATATTTGGACTTTAGTCTTTAAACAGTCTTTTTCTACAATTGATCACCTACTAAACCCAGGTAACTCGAAGGAATGCCTCCTAAGTACTTCCAGTATAACCTGTTAGGCTATCGCTGTATTTTTCTAATCAAAAATTAATGATATTAGAAATAACATAGTATATCCCTCCAACACTAAGGATCCTCCCTAAACCCCAGCATCTTGTTATAAACAAATTAAACTCTTTCACTAGGATAGATTTACCTGATTTAAAGAAAATAATCTCTCAATTAAAACCCTCCACTCCAAGGCGCCTTGACCCGATACCAACAAGGTTTTTCAAAGAAGTATCAGGCGTGCTAATTGATAATATTCTGGACATAGTAAATTCGTCACTAGATACGGGGGTCTTCCCAGACTGTCTTAAGACTGCTGTAGTTAAACCCCTTCTTAAGAAACATAATCTTGACCCTCAGCTCTTGAAAATTTTAGACCCATCTCTAACCTGCCTTTCTTAAGTAAAGTTCTGGAGAAGGCAGTCATTATGCAGTTAAATGACCACCTCAATAAAACCTGCTATTCTTGATAAATTTCAGTCGGGTTTTAGAACAAATCACAGCACAGAAACTGCACTCGTTAAAGTAGTAAATGACTTGCGGGTAAATGCAGACAGAGGCCATTTATCTGTTCTCATCCTCTTAGATCTGAGTGCTGCATTTGACACCATTGATCACAACATTCTTAGAAATCGCCTTAGTCAATGGGTGGGCCCTCTGGCAGTGTCTTAAATTGGTTTGAATCCTACCTGACAGAGAGAAAATTCTTTGTTAGTTGTGGTAATTACAACTCGAAGACACATGATATCCAATATGGTGGTCCACAAGGCTCTATCCTGGGTCAGCTGCTCTTTCTCAATCTACATGCTTCCGTTAGGTCAGATTATCTCAGGTTACAACGTGAGCTACCACAGCTATGCTGATGACACACAGCTGTACTTATCAATAGCATCTGATGACTCCGACTCTCTTGATACACTAACACAATGTCTGACTTGTATCTCAGAATGGATGAATAGTAACTTTCTCAAGTTAAATAAAGAGAAAACTGAAATTTTAGTGATCAGCAATAATGGATACAATGAGGCTATTAGAAATAAACTTGATACATTAGGATTAAAAGTCAAGACGGAGGTAAAAAGCTTAGGGGTGATTGTTGACTGTAATCTGAATTTTAAATCGCATATTCATCAGACCACTAGGACAGCATTTTTTCACTTAAGAAACATAAGTAAAGTTAGACCGCTTATATCACTGAAAGATGTTGAGAAATTAGTTCACGCTTGTTTTCAGTCGACTAGATTACTGTAACGCACTCCTCTCAGGACTACACAAAAAAGATATAAATGACTTGCAACGAGTACAGAATGGAGCTGCTAGAATCTGAACTAGGAAAAGAAAATCCAAACACATTTCTCCAGTTTTGATGTCACTACACTGGTTACCTGTGTCATTCAGGATTGACTTTAAAATTTTGCTTATGGTTTATAAAGCCTTAAATAATCTCGCCCATCTTATATATCGGAATGTCTGACACCTTATATTCCAAATCGTAACCTCAGATCCTCAAATGAGTGTCTCCTTAGAATTCCAAAAGCTAAACTTAAAAGAAGTGGTGAGGCGGGCAGGCGGCCTTCTGCTGCTATGCACCTCAAATCTGGAATAGCCTGCCAATAGGAATTCACCAGGCTGATACAGTAGAGCAGTTTAAAACACTGCTGAAAACACATTACTTTAACATGGCCTTTTTATAACTTCATTTTAACTTAATTTAACTTAATCCTGATACTCTGTATGTTCAATCTCCTCAAAATAACTATTCATGGTGGCTCTAAAATCCGTACTGACCCCTACTCTCTTTTCTGTTTCTTTTTCCGGTTTCTTTGTGGTGGTGGCCTGTGCCACCTCCACCTACTCAAAGCTTCATGATGCTCCAACAATGATGGATGGATTAAAAGGCAGAAGTCTATGTGACCATCATCATCAAGTCCTTCCATAAGAACGCTAAATCCACAGATGACTGTTTCATTTATGTTAGGTAGAATGCCCAGAGGGGACTGGGTGGTCTCATGGTCTGGAAACCCTACAGATTTTATTTTTTCTCCGGCCGTCTGGAGTTTTTTTGTTTTTTCTGTCCCCCCTGGCCATTGAACCTTACTCTTATTCGATGTTAATTAATGTTGATTTATTTTGTTTTAGTATTGTGTCTTTTATTTTTCTATTCTTTATTATGTAAAGCACTTTGAGCTACTGCTTGTATGAAAATGTGCTATAGAAATAAATGTTGTTGTTGTTGTTGTTACACTTCACGTGAAAATTTTGTCATTAGTACTATAATGTGAAAAAAGTTTCTGTTTTAGTTATGTGTTCAACGTTTCTTGCCTTACATTTCCTATCATCCTACATTTACACAGATTGTTGTAGACACAGAACACACATGAAATGCATGTATTCCAAATAACGATATATAATTTACCTTCTACAATAAGAGACACCTCAGACCCAGAAAACCAGGTGGGGTGATGGGATAGCAGGCTGCTTGTGCTGATCGACACATTTACAAAAGAAAAGACGCTGGTGAGGAGGTGAGAGGGAAATTAAGGTGGCCAGGGATTACCAGTGAAACTGTTTGCCTTCATTTGTGGCTTTGATACACCAATTAACTCAGAAGAATTGTTTGTGAAATACAGGAGAAGGTTGTGTCAGATGGTTGCACAACACCATCAAGGACATACAGATGGCTGTGCTTTGTGTGTAAACTGAGTGTTGCTTGGCACAAAGAGATCTCTAATGCACAATGGAAAGAGATGCAGGGATTTCAAACTACCTGTAGCACGGGCGGTCAGGGAGTATAGAAATCCTGAGGACTATTATGATGCAGTTCATGAACTCGACCGCGTGATGGTGTTGGTGATGACTGTGAGTACTCTTCAGTGGGATGCACATCAACTTTCCTTTTCTCTCTGATGTCAAGATCTGCTCTCGGGTTTCTCCAGCTGTCGTTGAACTTCCTCACTTTTCAGCTCTGTAGTTCCTCTCCGCCTTTTATCCTTATTATTTGTTCTCAGATAAGTACTACATTGGTACACATTTATTCCTTTTGATACGCACATCACAAATTGTTCAGGCTTTCTTACTGTTTCATTTGTCAAATGGCTGCTGGTTGTTGTAGAACACAATGGCTCCTGCTGCTTCATACACAGAAAGTGTTCAGTTATCTTGTAAGACATTTAAAAATCTAACGACACAATACAGAGGTGTGCTCAGTCCTGTGTTTTGATATTTTATTTCTTTTAATAAATGCTTTAGTAAGAATTTGAACACAAGTGTCTTTAAGTGATCATTAATAAAGACCTGATGCTTGATGTCTGTGTGTTTAGATAAACCTCAGCATGTTGATTTCAAACACGTGAAAGTTCTTTGTGTCAAGTCGTGTCACTAATCCAGACAATGCTGTGACTGTCCACTCAGATCCTAAATTTGATTCAGCTCATCATATTTCCTGATTGTGATGTCTGTTCAGGTGAAATGCCATTATATAAACACACACAGCTGAAGTCATTTTGTGTTAAATTCCTTGATTTTGCTCTCTGGTGTCAGTTCTCGTCTCAGGTTTCTCCAGTCTGTACTGAGTTTTAATTTATTTATTCCCTTGACGTCTCTTCTTCTCCCCTAACCACAGGCTGACGAGCTGTGGTTTACACCATCCGTTCCACTGGTGAAGTTGCTGAAGTGTCTCCCTTCCCAGAATTCTCTTCATTGGCCTGGTGCACTGATGTGGATGAGGAATTTGTCTTTGTAGTGTTGTTGCAACAATCAAGGAGAGAACAAAACATAAAAAGATCAAATATGACAGAGTGTAAAATATTTAAAGACAACACACATATTATCATTATTCCCAGAGATAAAATAAATAGTTGTATGTTTTAATTCATTAATTTGTACTGTTGTTTCGTATTTTAATTTTATGCATTTGTGAATGTAGTAAGTGATTATGTGCTGTATAAAATATAGATTCCTTTGCTAAAATTGTTTTTGATCATTTTGGATTTTCAAATCAGTTTTACTTTTTTAAAAGGAAACATATTGACTGAAATTTGTAATTAAACATTTCTTCTTAAGCACAGTATCAGTGTTGTCTATTTACATATTTTTAACCACAGTTAAGATGTTAAACGTAGAATTTAGTCAAAGTGGCTGGCGTGTTTGTAACACTAACAGTAAATAATTGTATCTTTAAATGCACAGACGTCTGCTGAGTAACAACAGAGAAGGTCAAATCTTTCTCACTTCTTCAGTTAAGATTAATTCATTTTAATTTGTCAATCCAACAATATACCATCATACTACACAGCACAGAATATGGGGTAGAATGTTGGGTTTGTTTGTTACCATTTGTTTTTAAGAACGTATATCATTTCTTAGTATTTCTATTTCTATTATTTGTATAATAATATTTTTAATTCATTTGGTCACATGAATCATATTTTAAGGTCTGTTAAAGCAATGAAGCCTTAAAATTGGCACCATCAAAGATTTGTCGTGATTGATGAATCTAAATTCTCTCATAAAAGAAAGGTATTATACAATTTTTTTTGCTATATACTGTACTTTATGTTTTCAGCAATTCATTTTATTTAGAATATATAATACTAGCAAAATACCTGCGCTTCGCAGCAGAGAAGTAGTGTGTTAAAGAAGTAATGAAAAAGAAAAGGAAATATCTTGAAAATAACGTAACATGATCGTCAATGTAATTGTTTTGTCACTGTTATGAGTGTTGCTGTCACATATATATATATATATATATATATATATATCTATATATATACACATACACACACACATTACATATACAGTCTATCTATATATATCTATATATATATCTAATATCTATATATATCTATATCTATATCTCTCTCTCTATATATATACAGTATACACATACATACTGTATATACATACACACACACATATATATATATATATATATAGCAAAATACCTGCACTTCACAGTGGCGAAGTACTGCCTTAAAAGTTTTATTAAAAAGAAAATTAAACCTTTTTAAACTGAGGGAAAATATACCAATAATTATTTGTGAAGGATCTCTTTGTATACCACATTGTGAGTTCGGCCCTCCGGTTGTAATATGACAAAGCTGTGCGCTGAGCTTACTCTTGAGCATGTAACGTACAGTTGGCCATGTGAACAGTAATCTTGTTTCAAATCTCACAGCTTGGATTCCTGCTGTCATAATCGGTTTGAGTTTCATGGTTTGTTTCAATTATGACAGTATTTGTAGGACTTGTGTTGAAGTGACATTTGGCATCTGTCAAGCGTGTCAAGTATACAACCAGTTTCATCGATAACTTCACATCCAGCTTTTGAGAGTTTAAACATTCATAAACATCAAAGTGTCCACTACTGAAATCGTCACCTGTCAATCTAAGATGTTTAAGAGGCATTGGCGGTTGTCGAAAGGTGTAAAATATTTGGCCATTTCGGTACACTTGAAAGTGACAACCAAACAATTCAGCGGCAGCCATCAACTCACATGCAGAACCATAGGTGAAGGGCTTAAGCATTTCACTCTTCTAGTGCTCCTGTGTAGTCTAATTATCTCCTGTACCGTCATCAGTCCACACCTTGAGCCTGTCCCAGTCATTCAATACATAAGACACAATGTTCCTCCGGATATCAAGAGTGAGCCTGAAATGGCCGTGCAATATGTAACACAGAGAATTGAAAAGGCAGGTGCCATCTCCAGGCATGGAAACCACTCGGTAAGTGACAGTTCTTTCATCGATGGTGATTACCTTGATAGACATGTTAATGTGGGACGGTTGGAATGATAAAGGAAATGGGTACCTGAACAATGTAAAGTAAGTCTAAAATACCTAAACAATAAGTATAATCATAATAAACAAACAATAAAACAGCGGAGAAGCCGTGGATTAAATAAAAAGGCTGTAGTTATCAGCAGGGAGACGTAAATCCCGTGGCGAAGCAAGGAAGGGAATGTAGAGACCGGAGCGACGGACAGCCTTATATAGGCAGGCAGCTAACAACGTTGGAGGTCTTGGGATGGGGGACCCAATGCCGCCTCACATGGTGACCGAGCTGCAGGCTATGGACGTATATATATGTAAGTAGGATTCAGTTAGCGCTTGGGAACCCGCTGCAAATTTCTTGAAGATGGGCCCATAAGTAACAAAGACTGTTGAAAAGTTCAATATGGCGGCCAACAGTGGCGTCATACCACCGAAATAAGTACCAAATTTCAGCCTTCTACCTACACAGAAATTTGGAGAATTAGTGACTTTGGAAAGTTCAATATGGCGGCCGACAGTGGCATCATACCACCAAAATAATTACGTATATTGGTTTCGGTTAGCAGAGAAGCTGCCTACCAAATTTCATGAAGATGGGGCCATAAATAAGAAAGTTCAACATGGAGGACGTTGTTGACCGTTATGACCGTTACGCGTTGAATTTCGAAATGAAACCTGCTTAACTTTTGTAAGTAAGCTGTAAGGAATGAGCCTTCCAAATTTCAGCCTTCTACCTACACGGGAAGTTGGAGAATTAGTGACGTTGGAAAGTTCAATATGGCGTGCGAGAGTGGCGTCAAACCACCGAAATAAGTACGTACATCGGTTTTGGTTAGCGCAGGGAAGCCACCTACCAAATTTCGTGAAGATGGGGGTCAGCCTTTTACCTACACGGGAAGTTGGAAAATTAGTGACGGGAAAGTTCAATATGGCGGCTGACAGTGGCGTCATACTATCGAAATAAGTATGCATAACCGGTTTTGGTTAGCGCAGGGAGGCCGCCTACCAAATTTCGTGAAGATGGGGCCATAAATAAGAAAGTTCAACATGGCGGGCGTTGTTGACCGTTATGACCGTTACGTGTAGAATTTCAAAATGAAACCTGCTTAACTTTTGTAAGTAAGCTGTAAGCTGCCTTTTATTAGTATAGATTATGAAGACTTTCCATTGAAAATCAGGTGCCACCTAAAAGAGCTTCAATGAGATCACAACTCAGAACACAAACGTTTTACTGTTTTTGCAGTCTGACAGCAGCGCTTAGAAGTTCTGCAGGTTCAGTATAAAACAAATGCTTTGTCATCAAGAACTGAGAGTCAGTCAGTCAGTCAGTGATTCTCCAACCCGCTATATCCTAACACACGGGTCTGCTGGAGCCAATCCCAGCCAGCACAGGGCGCAAGGCAGGAACAAACCCCGGGCAGGGTGCCAGTCCAGCGCAGATCATAAAGAACTGCACCTCTGCAAATGGGTGGCATAACAAGTGTTGCTCTGTCAGTCTGTGGCAGAAACTGAACTGGAAACTCACCTTTTATAGTCGAACACCTTAACCATTAGACTGTACTAAGGGCATTTAAAGGAGATGAAGGAAGGCTTTCCATTAACAGTAGGCCGAGTAAAAATCTTTACTATGCCCAGTGCTTTGTTCCTCTCAGCGCCAGAAAGGAAACAATCAAATTCTGGTTGTAAATTGTTTTTCTTAATAAAGAACGCACTTTTAACTGGGCTTGTTATTAGTCAGTGGTTACACAAAAGTCTTCAGGCTTCTGAAGAACCATCTGCACTGTCACTAAAAGTGAATAAAACTTAAAGAACTAAATAACGTATAATGGAGTTACCAATAAATGTTGTGAAGTTTAGATTTGCGGTGCGGATTTTCAAATAGTTAATGCAATAGTTGATTTAGCACTGCATTCTTTAAATAAATTAACAGTATGGTAAGCTGTAAAGCTAATTTTTATTTCTAAACTATAGTAATGTTGATTTTGTAATTTAATATCATTTTAGAGATCACCCAGTTCAGGAGCACAATGTATTTGGTCTAATAGTCAGAAGTAACTGTTTGAATGTTAAACTGGTTGTCCTTTGTTCTTTAGTACAACTCTGGTCGATATGGAAAAGCCTGGATGAGGAATGGTGGGGTTTTGGTCTGCTGGAAATAAACAGGAATCATCGACGTCTTCTTCTGAAAATGGTAAAACAATGTTCTCAGAACACATTAATTCTAATCATCTGGAGACATATTAGAAGAGCGTCATCGGTCCTTAGTGCTAAGTGGTGCGCTTATATCAGGGCTATTAGCTCACAGGGTACAGACATTATTCTGTCAATCGCAAGGAAACCCTTGGTGATCCACAGACAGGATGTCACCCTCAACATACGAAGCGAACATGGCAGACGATTAAAGCACAAGTGTGGAGGTTAAGGCGTAATCGTACTGCAAATCGGTTAAAGGAACACCATGCATTCATTGAATGGACTCACTGGTTAGGAAAGAAAAACCACAAAGGGATTCTTTCACAGCTTTAATTTGACATTTTGACATGCTTATTAACATCAACCTGACAATAATTATTGTGTTATCCATGCATCCATTTTAGGGTTGAGGGAAACATTCCCATACTGTATTATAAAATATGGAATGAGGCCCAACATATGGAAGTATTTATTGATATATCTTAATTATGTTGTGGACACTAGGTGGCACTGTTGTCCCTTAAACCCAACAGACAGACATGCAGGGCACAGGTTAAAAGCACAAAGACGTCATTTCTTTTCTTCCTTAAACAGTGCCCATCCTGCACCACAGCCACAATAAACAGAGAAATAAATCACAAGCACCATATTCTTCTCTCTCTACTCTTTCTCCTCCACACCTCCCAGCAAGTCTCATCCACCATCCATCCAACTCTGGCTCATTTGCTAGGTTCACAGCAATCCTTTATATTGTGTCCGACCCGGAAGTACTTCCTCATGTGACTTGCCAGCACTTCCGGGTTGGATAGTGTGAAATAGAAAAATACAGATACCAAGTATGAGATTGGAAAATAGGAATTAATGATCAGAACTGAAGTGTGTGCTAAGCAAAATGTCGATAGTGCAACTTCCTGTTTTTTCTTTACAGACAAAAAACAAGTGACCAACTGATGAACTTTAAAAATGTTGATCCAAGCAAATTGTTGTAAAGATGTAATGTCTCAAAATTCTTGTGCAACTAAAGTCATAAGACAAAGCTTTGCCCTATAAAAGATTTAGGACACCGACTTCTCGGGGCAGATGAAGGGCAGGTGTCCTAGGACTGTGCTTCTCTGTCATTCTTACCTTTGCCTGGTGTGTATTAATAAAAGATTTTTACTAACTTTAATTATATCTCTGTCTTCAGTCACGAGAAACGACACTAGAGAAAAAGTGTCCACAGTTTTCTGGCACCCAGATGTGGGGCAGGAGACGGCCGGCTGACTCCTTGAGCGGGAAGACCTCAGCGATCTGTCTTCTTGAAGCAGACTGCCGCTACTGAGATCTCAGCAGCAGTGTAAGCAGCTCCGATAAAAGTTAGGACTGCCCTGTCCTGAGATGGCTTCTGCGTGAGGAGTCCCCGGTCTCCTCCTGGTTCAACCACGTTGACTGAAAAGGATTTCCTGACAGAGCTAATTAACACCCAGGCTGGGGTAAGTACCATCGGGGGATTCCCGGGATATAAGGGAAGACATAACAGGTTTGCTGGTATTGCCCTTGAAACTAGAAGTGACTGAAAGTATAAAATTACTCTAACTGGGAGTTAGGAGTAGGTATAAAATTACTTTAACCAGAAGTCACTGGCTGTTAGGGAAAGAAAAGAAAGTGGTGCTTGCTGAAAAATTATAGAAGGGAATCAGGTTTTTAGGACTAGGTGCGTGGCACACCTTAAAGAGAGCCTAAAAGATTCAGTCGACGAGCAAGGCTGAAGATAAGATATAAATGTTAACAGTTTAAATGGTTAAAGTAGGGGAAAGAAATTAAAAGTACATACTAAATAAAATAATTGCTCCCTTAGTGCATAAGAAAAGAAATTATTATGTAGAGAGAAGGACGCAGGAAATTAGTGATGGGGACACATGGCAGCAAACCTGTTAAACAAAATAAGGAGGGATCAAAATCATTAATGATAGAAGGACTGTTTTCAGAGGATCACCAGACGTCTAGAAAAAATGGGTCTCCAAGAAAGTTAATCGAGAAAAAGACAGGTTTAGATTTTAAGAAGGCATGTAAAAAGTGGAACAGGCAGAGCGGAGGTCGGTGGCCGCTAGAAGGAACAGGTGATGCAAACGAAATACAGGAAATTAGAAAGATTCTGAGTAGGAATACGCAAGGGTGTTGTAATGGGGGTCCGTATCGAATGGATATGTTTGATCGATGGGAATTAGTTATAAAGGACCGAAATCTAGTGGCAATAACTAGACAAAATGAGGTTTTGAGAGCTAACGAGGGAAAGGTTCGAAAGGAGAAGGACGAATTATTATTAGCTTTACAAAAAGAACAAAATATTTCCCAGACGAAATCTAATAAAAAGAAAAAACAGGGACCAGGTAACCCTCTATACCCTGTGATTCGTCCCCCTTGTCAAGCGCCTCCCCCGTATCAACAGCAGCCAGCTAACAACGTCAGTCAATCTCCCCCTGATAGTCACTCAGAGGGAGATGGCGAAGATTCGAGTTAGATATTAAACCCCCCATCTCTCATGACAGCCCAGTATCAAGTCATACCTGAGGTGGGGCTAAGAGGCCTAAAACCCAAAATCCCTCGTGCCAATCCCCGCTTGCCCCTTCTTTCCAACCTCCCACTCTTCAAACCTCTCCCTCAGCCCCTGCCTTGACCCCCTCTGCCCCAACACCTTCCTTATCCCCCCCCAGAATATGTCCTCTGTTCCTATTGCAATAGCCCCCTCTTCATCTTGCTCTGGTCCCCAGTTTTCTTTTCCCTTGATACAAGTCCCAAACCCCCGACACAATCCTGCTGCCGCGGTGTCCCAGAACCCTTGACAATTTCCATTTCCCATATTTGGGACATCACTGAATTAACTGAGGTGGTGAATACACTTTGTAATCCCAAAACGGAAGGAGGAGATAAATTTATTGAGCAGCTGGAGCAGTTGGACAGTATGTATAAACCGAATGCTGCCGAATGGACACAAGTGCTAAGACGCAAGTTAGGTCCGATGTGGGCCTCTGTTAATTATGGGGAACAAAATGGTCAGCGCTGGACATGGAATCAATCACATCATCGAGGGGATGGACCAGGTGGGGAAGTGGATTTCCAGACTCAATGGGGAGGACTTAAAGAGAATTTGAAACAAAAGTTTAAAAAGGGAACAGACTGGGCCCTGATATCAGCTGCTAAACAGCGCAAAGATGAAACCGTTGATGAATGGGGCCTTAGAATAGGCCCTCGTGGCCACCCACTCCAGGATTGAACGAGCTGAAGATCGCCTTCGCACTGCTGTGCCTCCATTTGTTTCTGGCCTCCGCTCTGATATTCAGTCTAAAGTGCGATTCGTGCATCGGATGGGAATCGGCCGCATTTGAGGAAGTTAAGCGGCATGCCAAGCATGCAGAGCGACAGACTAAACAGAAGGAATCTGATTTGCAAGCCAAGTTACTGGCTGCACAGATTAATTACTATACTGGCGCTATGACTGATGCAAATCGTGGGGCGGGGGTTTAACTCCAAGAGGAAGAGGGACGAGGTTTTGCCCCTTTTGCCGCCCCCCTGAGGGACCCCCAGCAGCCAACTCCGCCGCCTCCTCTATACCGATGTTTCCAGTGCGGTGAGACAGGACATTTCGCGAAAATGTCCCCAACGCCAGCAACTCCATCTGTCTCCACCTCCCCCACTGATGCAAGCTACTCCTGGTTTTCCTGAAAATCAAGCCTGGCCATAGGATTACGCAGGGACCCCTAGCCACTCATTTCAGTTACCTCTACTTACTCATAGCTCAGAAACTGATCCTCTATTGACACTGCTTGTTAATGGCACTGAGACTGCTTTTCTTGTTGACACTGGGGCCACTCGGTCCACCCTCTCGCTGGCTAAGGTCCCTGCCTCGAGCGATACCATTACTGTTTTGACCCGTCCGAAAACCACATATCCTTCCAGTCTCCAAACCCTGCAGGTTCAGCATGTATCGGACGGACCATCTATTTCACATTGCTACCTCATTAATCAACTTTGCCCTGTCAATCTTCTGGGACGAGACCTGATGACAAAACTTTCTTTATCCATCTCCATGACTGAACAGGGATTCTATTGCTCAACCCCCAAATTACTATGCCAACTCGCCCTTCACCCCAAACCCTCTTTTGCAGCCTGAACTTTAAATGTTTCCCCACACACCATCCTCCTTAAAGCCTTACATTCTTTTCCCTCATGTCTTTTTCCCTGCTTACAGGTCCCTGACACTCTACACTGTACTGCCCAATATTTCCCTGTAGAAGTAGACACCCCTTGGCTAGAATCTTTTCTTTCATCAGGCACCTGCCCCGAAACCCTTCACATCCCCTGCATTTTCATTTCCCCCACAAAAGCTGCTGCATTTGTACATCTTACATATTCACAGAATATTTTTATCTTGGTGGGTCAGTACCTCATATTTCTTTAGCTAAATCGAGCACTGTACATTTGGGAAATTGGACCATGGGTAGAACAATGTCTTAATAGAACAGACTGGTTACATGTTGCTCCAGGTGTTTTTGATCATTTAATAACTAAAGTTGTGCTTCAAACTGATTTTTTAGTGCACCGTGCATTGTGCCGCACTTCCCTTTCTGCTTTTCTCATTGCAAACTACTCCCCCTTCTTGGCTCTCAGTGCTTCCTGACTCTTTGTGGTCTCAGGGTAAAAATGATTATGGAAGGATAGCCCATTGCAAGCCTCTGGTGATCCACCCAAAATCCTCCTTCCGCCCAAAAATCAGGAGACCTTGGGGGCCATTCAACTTGCCCACGACGACCAATCCACTTTCCAGGAATGCTTGGACCTGACACCCATAATGTGGTGGTGCACCATCTTGCTGGAAAAACTCAGGGAATGTGCCAGCTTCAGTGCATAAAGAGGGAAACGCATCATCATGTAGCAATTTCGCATATCCAGTGGCCTTGAGGTTTCCATTGATGAAGAATGGCCCCACTATCTTTGTACCCCATATACCACACCATACCATCAATTTTTTTGTTCAGTCTTGGAGGGTTAGTGTCAGACCACTAGCGGTGGTTTTGTTTGTTAACTTCACTCATCACTGAACAAAATCTTCTGCGTAAACTGAGGGTCCTGTTCCAATTTTTGTTTTGCTCATTCTGCAAATTCAGTGCGCCGATCTGGGTCATCCTCGTTGAGATGCTACAGTAGCTGGAGTTTGTAAGGGTGCCATTTGTGAGTAGCTAATATCCGCCCAAGGGATGTTCGACTAATGCCACTCTCCAGTGACATGCGGCGAGTGCTACGCTGTGAGCTCTTGCTGAATGAAGCTAGGACAGCCACTGATGTTTCTTCATTAGTGACAGTTTTCATGCGTCCACATTTTGGCAAATCCAACACTGAACCAGTTTCACGAAACTTAGCAAGCAGTTTGCTAACTGTAGCATGGGAGATGGGTGGTCTCGCAGAGTGTCTTGCATTGAAATCTGCTGCAATGACCCGGTTACTGCGTTCACCAGACATTAACACAATTTCTATTCGCTCCTCACGTGTTAACCTCTGTGACATGTCAATGGCTGTAAACAAAGAGAAACTTGTAAATAATTCATGAAAGAATAAAGTTACGTTAAAACCAAGCACACCATTGTTTTTCTTGTGAAATTTCCAATAAGTTTGATGTGTCACATGACCCTCTTCCTATTGAAAAAACAAAAGTTGGATCCAAAATGGCCGACTTCCAAATGGCCACCATGGTCACCACCCATCTTGAAAAGTTTCCCTCACATTTACTAATGTGCCACAAACAGGAAGTTAATATCACCAACCATTCCCATTTTATTAAGGTGTATCCATATAAATGGCCCACCCTGTATATCACAGATTTTTGTTTTGCTGGTTTGCGGATTTCTGCGGACAATGGGTCTTTTAATTTATTTTACATGCTTCCTCGGTTTGTTTGCCCAGTTTATTTCATACAAGGGACGCTATTGGCGGATGGCTTAGAAGCTACCCAATCGGAGCATGTATTACATATTAACTAAAACTCCTCAATGATATAAGGTATGCTTCCTGCGGTGCTCAATTGTTTGCTTTTCTCTGTCTCTCTCACTCTCTCTGCCTGACAGAGGGAAAATGAATAACTCTAAATTTGTATTTATGCAGTGTGTGGACTGTAAATCAATATACGTGGGAGAGAAATTCCTCTTCAAAAGAAGATTCATTCAACATTTTAGGTTGAAGCGCCAAACTAAAAGCACGGCTCTCTAGATTAGCATTTTCGTGTGTGATGCTCGACATCTGATTGTGTTCAGTTTGGAATATCACGGTGGCTGGAATAAAACTCGATGACTAAAGGAAAGAAAGGATTGAGGAATTAAATATTTACATCGCTTATGGCATAAATTAAAAACAATGAGGAAGAAAAAACAAAAGTAGGTTAGGATTCTGTTTGAATTATTTTTATTTACAATTTACTAATTTCTTTATACGGTACCAGGATAATTAAAAATGAGAATATTTAGTTAATTTAGTTAATTAAGTTAGTTCACCAGAGCCCAGCTCCCAGGCTCTAAGTCTAACCATGTCAAATTAAACTCTAAACTCAAATGAATGGAAAGCCCAAACTTAAGATTTGAAACCCTAATGTTAAATATACTGTTTAATTTACAGTATTTCAAAGTCTAAAAAATTAAACCCGTAATGTTAAGAACAGTTAACCCCTTATTGTAAAAATAAACAATTTTGAAAATAATTAAAATCTAAAGTTAATAAAATTATATAGAACCACATGTAATAAATTGAGTGAACAAAACTTTGTAATCCTAATGCTAAAAGTGAAACTCTAAATATTTAAGAAATGTTTATTAATTGGAAATAGTAAAATTCTAAATTTTAAGACTAGTCAAAAAATAGAATTGTAAATATAAACCATAGGAGAACATAGAGACCTACTGAGAGACGAGCCACGCCTCAGTCTGCAGTAGGACTCCACAGAGAGAGGACGCAAACTGAGCTCTGAAACTACGATATTGAAAGAAATTGAAATTGAGAAGCAAAAAAGTAAGGTCTCTGTTAATACATAAAAGAACAGACAGAAGACAAAGACAATCATGAAAACAAAGATAATGGAAGCAAAGGAGAATAAGCAGAGGACAACAAATGTAAAGAGAGTCAACAAAGACGGTGAAAAAGTGCAGCGTGGAGAGTGCGCTTGAATCGACAGTGAGACTGGGGAGTGGAGGACTTCATAAAGTAAAAAAACCTAACCAGCCAGGGCCTCCTGCACTTCAAAGTAGCCTCTCTAGTTCACTTTTAACAATTGTTAATTAAAATTTTAAATTACAAAAATGTCTTTTACATTGTTGTCTAGTTAATCAGATTTGAAATTAAGGGAGCTTTTATTCTGTCTAGGAAAAATGTTTTAGAAGCTACTGAAGAAGCACAAAGCTTTGAAATGTCTGGAGAACACGATTCTATCCTACTGCTAACAGAAATGTTCAGAGGTACAAGTAGTAAGGGATATCGACCAAAAATTATAGACCTCATTTTGAAAGAAAAATAAATGATCCTATTTTGGAGAAAACAAATTGTGACAACACAAAGGTGCAACATGGAGAACTTACTAAAAAAAAACACAAGTCAAAACATTTTATAGATGGGCACAGGTTTGGCTTGAAAGGAATTATACAAGAGGACAACAAGGAGATTTAATTAAAGGATTAGCAAGTAAATTGACCAAATGGGAGCAATAGATGAAAGACCACCACAAAATGAGATCCCACAGAGAAAAATATTTCAAATCAAACTATACACCAAGAAATAACCATAGAGAATCAAAGATGTAGAAATGGATATACAAGTAAAAGAAATGAGGAGGACAAATAGAAATACAAGAGAGAATACATTAATAAGGAAACGGGATTAAATAATCAATAAGGACAAATTGATCCGATTCAAGAGGAACAATGAACAAATTTAGTAACCACCAAAACAAAAAAAAGTTAAATTATTTTAAATCAAATATACACCATAGCAATAATGGCAACAGACGTAGAATGGGAAGACATAGCAATTAGAGGAAGGGAAATGTAAAAGATTTAAACAAAAATTAGGGGAAGATTGAGGAATGGCCTACTAAAAATGTGTAAGGGAATTGTGCACAATTCAGAATATCACACGATACAGAAGAAGTAAATGAGAATACAAGGACGAGTAAACGGGACACAGGAACAAATACAAGAACAAAAATAAAGAAAAATGTAAACACAAATACAAGAACAACCAAAATAAGAAGAAAAACATGGGGAGAAACAGAAACTTAATATATATACAAGAACAACAAAAGTAAAAGAATAAGGTAAGGAAAAAAAACAATGAAAAAAAGAAAAAAATGAGAGTGATTGAACAGAATCTTATACACAATTTATACCAGTAATTAACCTAAGATTTATTAAGTATAACCCCATTCTAAACAAAACTCTAAACTTGAAAATTAATGGAAAGCCTAAACTTAAGGGCTAATGTCAAAAAAAATGTTAACCTAAT
Organism: Polypterus senegalus; assembly: GCF_016835505.1. Taxonomy (NCBI): domain Eukaryota; kingdom Metazoa; phylum Chordata; class Cladistia; order Polypteriformes; family Polypteridae; genus Polypterus; species Polypterus senegalus. The sequence continues at coordinate 38,777 of NW_024384571.1, forward strand.
GTTAAAGTAGCCCAGATGTGTTATATATATATATATTTTTTTTTTTTTATTGTTACGCATGCGCGAATAGGAGACCTCGGACGGACCTTAAACCACTTCGGAAGACGTTCGCCGGCAGGGAGTGGCGGGTACTAACCTTTCTCCTATTATTTCTTCCAGGAAAAAGACGCCCGCCATCATAAGCCTTCCCGCAGTACGTCTATTTCCACCCTTCCTCCGCCATCTTTCCTGACATCATCAGTCCCATCCTCCCTCACAGTTCCTTCCCAGCATTCCTCCACTTCCGGCTCCTCCCCTATTAAATGGCCGCCGTGTCGCGCGTATGAACTGTTTGTTTATACTTTTTGACCTGATTTTTTGAGTTTTTCAATTGTGGATTGTGTACAATATAAGGGGCCGGAAATCCCCAAACCTTTATGCTGCTTGTTGTTGTCTCTTTTACAGTGGCGTAGCCAGCAGGATACTAGTCCGAGAAAGATGACCGAAGGACAGGACCTCAATACCGTGCTGCAGGGGATGAATGCCTAGATCCTGGCCCTGCAGCAAGCGCAAGCTGCCACCACCCGGGAGTTGGAGGAAACAAAGGCCAGGTTGGCAGAAGCCCGGAGGGTAAGGCCCGATCCACCTTTGACGATGTCGAGTCCTACCTGGGCATTTCTGAACGGATGGCCACCCGGAACCATTCTGGTGCCCTACCTGAAGAGACCCGCGCAGCGAACTTATTACGATCTCCCCGAGGAGGAGGCCACGAGTTACGACCTCCTAAAACAGGAAATCCTGGCCTGCTACGGCATCACGCCGGGCCAGCAGGCGACGAATGGCAGAGCTGGCAGTTCAACCCTGAGTGGCCGGCCCGAGCACAGGCCTTCGACTTCTGGGGGAAGATGGGACGCTGGCTACAACCAGAGGGTCCCCAGGCCCGGAAGGTCGTGGAGCAGGTGGCCTGTGAGGGTCTGGTGAACACCATGCCAAGCTCCCTCGCCCGGCAGGTCCGGCGCCACCCCTATAAGGACATGCCGGGACTCCTAGAAGTCCTGGAGCATCAGCTCGCGGTCTACCAAGCCGGGGCATTGGAAAGGCACGCTCGTGGGAACCGACAGGGACGGGCAGCCAACCCCGAGCCCTCTCGACGCGCTGTGGAAGCGCCGCCAAGACCCAAAGAAAAGCTGGCCTCTCCACGCTGTTACAAGTGCGGAGAGACCGGCCACCTATTGCCGACCTGCCCTCTCAACACCACCTCGGAGCCGATGGACTGCACCTGGGCCACCGCGGAAAGGTACTGTACTCCTTCGCACCCACTTGCAAGTCCAAACACGGGAGTGGTGTTATTGAACGGGCACTCGGTGGTGACTTTATTTATTTATTTGACTCCGGCAGCAACATTACCATTGTCGCTCGCCGTTACTTATTACCGCGACAGTGGCTTACGCAGCATTTGCAACTCACTTGTGTGCATGGGGAAACCAAGTCTTACCGTTCCGCCTGCTGTTACATCATGTGGAAGGGGCAAGTATCCAACTTGACGGTCGCGGTGTTGCCTGAAACCCCCTATCCAGTAATTTTGGGACAAGACTGGTCCCACAGAAAACGCGGTAAGACGGACACCGCTCCCGGGGCCTCACTAGGTCTGGTTATGAGGGGGCGAGGCACCCTTCCCACGGTCTCCACGCCGTGCTCTGGGGCAGGCCCTAATGGCGCAGGCACATCGGGGGATGTTTCTCAGGCAACGGACCCTGACCTGGAAGTATCCACCGGAGAAGGGACGAGCCGGGGAACGCTTCCGCCAACCCACTCGCAAGACCCCCTGAGCAATTTGGACCATCAATTTCGGTCCACGCCTGCCTCATTTAAAAGGGAGCAGTGGAATGACGATTCCCTGCGGTTTGCCCAGAATGCGATTGTTCTTCTAGGCAGCTCACAAGCTGATGGTTCCATGCCACGCAAGCCCTTCTTTGTGCTAGAGAATGATCTGTTGTATCGGGTGGCAACCCACGAGGGTGAGGTGCTGAAATTGTTGCTAGTGTCGCGTACCTTCCGGCGGGAGGTATGTGAACTAGCTCATGCTCACCTCCTAGGCGGCCACCTCGGGGCCGAGAAAACGTTGGAGAGAATCAAGCTCCGCTTTTACTGGCCCGGGATCAATGAGGAGGTCCGGCGCTTCTGTCAATCATGTCCGGAATGTCAGATTCGCCAGATTCCCAGGACGGACCGCACTCCTCTCGTCCCAATACCCCTGATTGAAATCCCGTTTGACCGAATAGGGGTGGATTTAGTAGGAACACTGGAACAATCAAACCGTGGCCACAAGTACATATTGGTCATGGTGGATTATGCGACCCGATACCCAGAGGCGGGGTTCCCCTGCGCTCCGCTAACACAAAAAATATTGCACGGGAATTAGTCAACTTATTCTCCAGTGTGGGCATACCCAAAGAAGTTCTGACGGACCAGGGTACTCCCTTCACCTCAGATACGTTCAGGGAGGTTGCCAGATTACTGCAAATAAAGCACATGAAGACGTCTGTCTACCACCCCCAAACAGACGGGTTGGTGGAACGTTTTAACCAGACGCTTAAACAGATGCTCTGCAAGGTGGTCAGCGGCGATGGCAGGAATTGGAACCAGCTCCTACCGCTCATCCTTTTTGCTTATCGGGAGGTGCCCCAGGCCTCTACGGGCTTCTCCCCTTTTGAATTATTGTACGGGCGACAACCCCGGCGACTTTTAGACATACTAAAAGAGGACTGGGAGGCTGAGGCCCTTCCCTCCTCCAATATACTGGAGTATGTGGCGCAACTGCGCGACAGGCTCGTTAAAGTCAGGCCACTCCTAAAGGACCACGTGACTCGTGCGCAGGCAGCGCAGGCCCGGTGTTACAACCGCAACTCTGTCCTCCGGGAGTTCTGCCTGGGGGATCGAGTGATGGTGCTCGTTCCTACCTCCCATTCCAAGTTGCTAGCTCACTGGCAGGGGCCATACGAGGTTAAGGAAAGAAAGGGGCTCGTCGACTATTTAGTTAAGCAACCTATGGATCTACCATGTCAATTTGTTAAAACCTTGGAAGGACAGGGAGGAGTCTCCCGACACTCGTAGATCCCTCTCCCTATTCGCTAGCACGTCTGCCCTTAATCCTCGGTGACAATCTGACACCCTTACAGCGGCGTGAGATAACCCAGGCTATCCACGCCATCCCCGAAGTAGTGAGTGAGTCACCGGGCCGGATCTGCTAATTGCGCACGATATAGTCACGGACCTCGGAGTAATCGTCCGGGAGAGGCCCTATAGACTCCCGGAGGCAAAACGCGCCGAAGTGGAACTGGAGGTGCAACGAATGTTGGATATGGACATTATTGAGGAGAGCCATAGCCCTTGGTCCAGTCCTATCGTCCTCGTTTCCAAGCCGGACGGCTCCTGGAGGTTCTGTAATGACTTTAGACGTCTGAACCAGGTCTCGACGCCTACCTGATGCCCCGCATTGACGACCTGCTGGGTGCGGCTCGATACTTGACTACCTTTGACATGACAAAAGGGTATTGGCAAATTCCCTTAACGGCATATGCAAAAGAAAAAACGGCCTTTAGCACCCCTAGCGGACATTGGCAATACAAGGTCCTCCCATTTGGGCTGCACATGGCCCCAGCGACCTTTCAACATCTGGTGGATAGAGTGAAGCCCCACCAGTCCTATAGCGCCGCCTACCTGGATGACGTCGTCATCTATTCCGGCACCTGGGAAGAGCATCTATTGCAGGTTTCCGCTGTCCTCACGTCACTGGCTAAAGCCGGCCTCCGCATTAACCCCCGTAAGTGTTTTTTTGGCTTAAAGGAGGCCAAATATTTAGGCTACCTTGTGGGACGAGGACAGGTGAGACCACAATGTTCCAAAGTCAAAGACATACTGGAATGGCCCTGTCCGAATACCAAGAGACAGGTGCAGGCTTTCTTGGGGCTGGCGGGGTACTACCGCTGGTTCGTACCCCGTTTCTCCGAAAGGGCAGCACCCTTGACTAATTTAACAAAGAAGGGCGCTCCCCTACATGTGGTATGGAACGACAAGGCGGAACATGCATTCAGTGACCTGAAAAAGGCCCTAACGTCGGCACCTGTCCTCCAGACCTGGGTGCCGTGTTGAGCCAAAGCGTTGATGGTGTCGAACAGCCCATGAAGCCGGAAACTGCTGGACCGAGAGACCAGGTATGCGGCAGTGCAGAGGGAAGCCCTGGCCATTAAGTGGGCAGTAACTTATCTCCGGTACTACCTGTTGGGTCGCGAATTCACTCTAGTGACTGATCACACTGCGCTTCAGTGGATGTCCCTGCACAAAGAGTCGAATCCGTGGGTCACCAGGTGGTTTCTGGACTTGCAGCCCTATAAGTTCGCCATCACTTATCGTCGCGGCGGCCTTCAGGCCAATGCCGATGCCCTCTCTCGCATCCACGACCTCTCGGTTAGGTCCGCCCGACCCGACGGTCTTGGGGGTTGTGTCACGACGTGCGAATAGGAGACCACGGACAGACCTTAAACCACTTCGGAAGACGTTCGCCGGCAGGGAGTGGCGAGGTACTAACCTTTCTCCTATTATTTCTTCCAGGAAAAAAGACGGTCCGCCATCATAAGCCTTCCCGCAGTACGTCTACCTCCGCCCTTCCTCCGCCATCTTTCCTGACGTCATCAGTCCCATCCTCCCTCACGGTTCCTTCCCAGCATTCCTCCACTTTCGGCTCCTCCCCTATAAAATGGCCGCCGGCGTCGCACATATGAACTGTTTGTTTATACTTTTGACCTGATTTTTTGAGTTTCTGAATTGTAGATTGTGTACAATATAAGGGGCCGGAAAACCCCAAACCTTTATGCTGCTTGTTGTTGTCTCTTTTACAATATATATATATAGATATAGATAGATAGTAAAAAATTAAAACCTTAATGTTAGTCAAACCAATGTAAAATTAACCAAACCCTTATGCTAAAAACAATTTAACCCTGATGTTAAAAATAATTAAAACCAAAAGCTAATAAAATTATTTAAAATCACATATAATAACTCCAGTTAAACCAAATTTAGTAACCCTAATATTAAAAAATAATGTAACTTTAAATAGTTAAATATATATTTTGGTTTGAAATAATAAAATTCTAAATTTTAACACATACCAAGTCAAAGAATAACAGAATCCTAAATATAATACAGAGAAGTACATATGAGACAATAGTCTGTGTTAGAACAACATACAGACCTACTGAGAGGAGAGACGAGCCAGACCTCAGTATGCATTAGGACAGCAAAGTGAGAGGAAGCGAACTGAGCTCTCTGAGACAACAAAACTGATCAAAAATGAGAAGCTGAAAATAAATTTAGCACAGAGTGCATTTGCTCGGTGAAGTTCATGTGTGGAAGAAATGGCCTTAAACAGTAAATTCTAAACTTAAAAAACCCTAACCAGCGAGGGCCTCCTATGCTTCTAAATAACCTGCATACTGTCACATGAAAAATGGTGGAAACCCCTCTCAGCCTGCATAATTGACTTTCCTTTCAACAAAAAAGATAACAGTGGTATGTCTTTCATTTCCTAAGAACATCTGAGTGGGTGTTTTCTAAACAAATTTTTAGTGAAGCAGTATTTAGTCGTATGAAATTAAATCAAATGTGAAAAACTGGCTGTGCAAAAATGTGGGTCGCTTTGTCATTTTGCTGATTTGAATGCATGTCACTGCTCAATGCTGATTACTTGCAACACCAAGACCTAACCAGCTAATCCAACCAATTTGAACTTCATAGCCATGAATGTCCAATCATGAGTGGTCAAAGGTATTTATGGTGGTCAATTACAAGTTGTGCTTCTTTCCCTTTGACTCTCCCCTGAAGAGTGACAGACAGCATGTGATCCTCAAAGCAACTCTGAAAAGATCTGAAAACAAAGATGGTTCAGTCTCCTAGTTTAGAGGAAGGCTACAAAAAGCTATCTCGGAGGTTTAAACTGTCAGTTTCAACTGTAAGGAATGGAATCAGGAAATGGAAGGCCACAGGCACAGTTGCTGTTAAACCCAGCAGGTCTAGCAGACCAAGAAAAATACAGGAGCGGCATATGCGCAGGATCGTGAGAATGGTTACAGACGACCCACAGATCACCTCCAAAGACCTCTAAGAACATCTTGCTGCAGATGGTGTTTCTGTACATCGTCCTACAATTCAGCACAATTTGAACAAAGAACATCTGTATGGCAGGGTGATGAGAAAGAAGCCATTTCTGCACTCACGCCAGAAACAGTTGCTTGTACAATACAATACATTTATTTATATAGTACATTTTCATAAAAACAATGTAGCTCAAAGTGCTTTACATAATGAAGAATAGAAAAATAAAAGACATAGTAAGAAATTTAAATAAGTCAACATTAAATAACAGAACTAGGCTAATGCTCATTTAGACAAGCCAGATTCATTTTGGAACAAAGTGGTTTGGACTGCTGAGCCAAAAATGGAGTTATTGGTCATAACAAAAAGCGCATTGCAATGCGGAAGAACACCGCATTCCAAGAAAAACATGCTGTGGGGCTAGTTCAGGGACTGGAGCCTTTGTTAAAGTCAAGGGTTGGATAAATTCAACCCAATATCAACAAATTCTTCAGGATAACGTTCAAGCCTCACTCACAAAGTTGAAATTATGCAGGTGTTGGATATTCCGACAAGACATGGACCCAAAACACAGTTCAAAATCTACAAAAGGCATTCACGTAGAGAGAGACGTACTTTGTTCTGGAATGGCCATCACAGTCCCCTGAATTGAACATAATCAAAAAATCTATGGGATGATTAGAAGCAGACTGTCCGTGCTCAACAGTCATTAAATTGAACTGAACTGGAAAGATTTTTTATGGAATGGTCAGAAATACCTCCATCCAGACACTCAAAGGCTATATAGGAAGTGTTGCAGAAGAGGTTCTGATCCACCTCTTGAACCCTCAGGTACCACTCCAAACACCAGGTAAAAGTCCAAGACTCTTATTTTCTTATAATGCAGTGCACTAAGCACCCTCCACTCCACACTACTTATAAATAATACTCCAATAATACACTCAATCCTCCTCTCCCAGACACTTAGCCACTCTTCCTCCCAGCTCAGCTCAGTGTCTGGTCTTTATACCCCTTGACCCGGAAGTGTTCTTGCCCACAGTCCACAAGTCCTTATCCCGTCTGGTTTAGGGTCAATAGTCCGTATCTTCACCCTGGAAGCATGTCGTTTCTTCCTGTCACGAGATTATGACGCACTTCCAGGTTAAAGGGCATATACGAGTCCACGAGCCTCCCTACAGCGACTCCTTGTGGTCCCCAAGGTATCCAGCAGGGCTGTGTATAAAAACTACAAAGTGCGTGAGGCCCTGCTGGAACTCTGGGCTACTCGTTGTATAAACCGACCCCCAAACTCCAAGCCAAAAATCTAGGACGAAATTCTCGGCTTATATAACGGGATCTACGGTACCAGAAGTAAATTAGTTAAACACAAAAAAATGCATTTGAGAAATCACAACAGCACTGTGTTTACCCAGTCTTGGATACCAGGAACTGTAAGTAGGTGACCCTTGACCCCACCATGACACATGTACTGTGACCCTGGATTTCGCCCATAGCAACTGTGACAACAAACGTGCACAAGATAGTGGCATGCAGGGTGAAACAAAATGGCATTTAAGGCAAATGATATGTTCTACTATTTTCAGATGGCACAAAATTAATAATGAGTATCATTTTCAGAACCTCAATAACGTCATATAAGATGAAAAATAAACTACAAAATGTCAAAAAAGTGAATAAAACACCAATTTACAACAAGTATGTATTTTTAGAGATGCATAAAAGATTATTCCGTAACTTAAACTTTGTGACATTTGACATAAACATCACAGCGTGTGTCCATGTGTGTGTCAAAGATCAAATAAATGCATTTTATTGTTATCAGGCTTTTTACGGTTCTTTTCTTTTTTTTTTGTTTGTTTGAGAATACTGGCAATAAAAAGGCTGCCATCCATTACATCATCCAGGTGGATGCTACACATTAGTGGTGGGTGAAGTGCTTCCCTCTCACTAAAGAACTTTGAGTAGTGAGAAAAGCACTATAGAAATGCAGATAAAAATTACTATTACGTTTTCCTACAAAAATGTAAAAAGGACAGACGTAGTTCATAAATTGCAGTACAAAATCAGCTGAAAATCATTAAAAGTTCAAAGAGTGCACAAACCAGTGTGTTTCTTCATGCTGGTCCCAAGCCCAGATAAATGGGGAGGATTACATCAGGAAGGGCATCCGGTGTAAAATTTTCCCAGATCAATATGAGGACAAGAATACAAATTTGCATACTGGATCAGTTGAGTCCTGGGTTAACAATGACTGCCACCAGTACTGTTAGCCAACAGAGTGCTGGCAGAAATTAGGCAACTGTTGGCTGAAGAAGGAGAAGACGACAGGGGAGACATGTCCAGTGGAAAAAGGAGAGGAGGAAAGTTAAAGAGCAGAACTGAGGGTAGGAACTTCGAACGTTGGTTGTATGACTGGTAAGGGGAGAGAGTTAGCAGATATGCTGGAGAGAATGAAGGTTGATATATGGAGATATAAGAGACTAAATGGAAGGGGAGTAAGGCCAGGGGGATCAGAGGGGGATTCAAATTGTTCTATCATGGTGCAGGTGGGAGGAGAAATGGAGTAGGAGTTATTCTGAAGGAGCAGCATGTCAAGAGTGTTTTGGAGGTGAAGAGAGTGTCAGACAGAGTGATGATTATGAAGCTGGAAATTGCAGGTGTGATGATGAATGTTGTTGGTGCATATGCACTGCAAGTTGGGTGTGCGATGGGTAAGAGAGAAAATTTCTGGAGCGAGTTGGATGAAGTGATGAACAGTGTACCCAAGGGACAGAAAGTGGTGATTGGAGCGGATTTCAATGGACATGTTGGTGAAGGCAACAGTGGAGACGAGGAGGTGATGGGTAGGTATAGTGTCAAGGAGAGGAATGAAGAAGGTCAGAGGATAGTGGATTTTGCCAAAAGGATGGACATGGCTGTGGTGAGCACGTATTTTAAGGAGAGGGAGGAACATAGGGTGACGTACAAGAGGTTAGGAAGATGCACACAGGTAGATTATATCTTATGCAGAAGAGTCCATCTGAAGGAATGGAAAGATGAGCAGGAGGTTAGGGTGATAAAAGGATAAAAATGGAAATGTACTCACAAGTAGGGAGGGTGTCTTGAGAAGATGAGAAGAGTACCCTAATTTGAGAGGCTGATGAATGAAGAGAATGAGAGAGAGATAAGGTTGGGTGATCTGGAGATTGTGAATCAGGAAGTACAAAGGATTAGCAAAGAGGAAGTAATAAAGTAAGACAAGCAGCAAGCAGCCTGCTATTCCATCTCCCCGCAACTGCAGAAAGGTCACAAAGTTCTCTCAGTTCCAGCCTTGATTATCTGGGAGTGAAGTGCTGGAGTTTTAGAATGGAAATAATAGATCGTTATTTGGAACGCATGCATTTCATGTGTGTTCCATTTTTACAATAATCTGTGTAAACACATCGGTAAAACAAATGTTTTTCATATTTTAGTAATAAATGATAAAATGTAGACATAAACTATAGAATGTTTAAATCCTGAAGTCCGAAGATCAAATAAACATTGTCACAAAAGGTTCAAGGACGCTGCATCAGATTTGCTGACTTGTAATTAAGAGTCCCCGGGTTCGATCCTGACTGCCTCGTATATTTACTGTTTTGAGTAGTGAGCTGCTCTTATTGTTAATATCCATCCATCCATCCATCCATTTTCTAACCCGCTGAATCCGAATAGGGTCACGGGGGTCTGCTGGAGCCAATCCCAGCCAACACAGGGCACAAGGCAGGAACTAATCCTGGGCAGGGTGCCAACCCACCGCAGGACACACACAAACACACCCACACACCAAGCACACACTAGGGCCAATTTACAATCGCCAATCCACCTAACCTGCATGTCTTTGGATTGTGGGAGGAAACCGGAGCACAGACACGGGGAGAAGATGCAAACTCCACACAGGGAGGACCCGGGAAGTGAACCCAGACGGGTCTCCTAACTGCGAGGCAGCAGCGCCGCCACTGTGCCGCCCTATTCTTAATATCACAGTATACAACTAACACATATATCTGTAACAGATGGCGTACGTTTATAGCACTTTGTAAAAGTTACCTTTTTTTTTCACTTTTATTCTCTCAGTCACGATCACAATACATGCTCTTTTCTCAGTGGACCACATGCATGCCTTGTACAGTACATGTGCAGTCATTGCCGCCAGGTCAAGCTTGTTACAGCACAAAAAACCGGCCACCTGCGTGTTCCTGCTCGCACTGAATAAGCTCACGCCTTCTGGTGCAGGATGTCAACGCAGCACCGGGGAAAGAGAGAGAAGACAAATATATGTGACATTTTGAAGAAATTATCTGATGACCAATCAGAAAACATCTTTGCACTAATGCAATATTATTTGAAAATGAACGACATCAGATCGGGTGTGAATTTATAGTGGCGCTGTTAGTTAGGGTCAGATTTGTGATTGTGACTGAGTGAATAAAACTGAAAACAGGCTAACTTTTACAAATATCATCAATTGACAACCAATCTTGGTCACTGCCTGTGACCCTGCTCTGGATAAGCAAGTTAAAAAGACGGAGGGATGAATGTTGTTGTGTTGTGAATCTCAGTATAAAGAACAAACACTGTGTGACTAACAGTATTAAAATGAGCAGTGAATGTGGGGGTCCGCAGCAGCCTTCTCTCACTGACCACCATCACAAAC
>NW_024384572.1:0-9077 GCF_016835505.1 Polypterus senegalus
GTCATCCACAGTAGGTCTAATACTAAAATGTTTATAACTCACAGGTGATTGGTCACAAAGTCACCTAATCACCCCCTCAAAACAACACAAATCATGTAATTTTGTTTCTCTCAGGATGGGATAAGTTTGCAATTGTGAAGCCTCGTTTGCTTTGGAGTAGCAAAGTGAAATTTTACTAAATTGAACGAAATAGAATTTTAAAAAAGTAGTCAAGATACCTGCAACCTTGTGCTAACATTCAAGCAGTATACGATTGAGACAGCAACCCAGGAATGAATTACAGTATTTAATTTCATTATAAATTATCTCCCACACCCTCAGTTTATTTTAACTGGAAATGAGCGCCTGTCCCTGTCACATTTTCTGGAAGAGCCTGATTTTATAGGTACAGACTTACAGATTTTTTCATACTTTTAATGTCATTTGAAAACATTAGTGGAGTTATCTTGTGGCCAGAGAAAATTTGCTCTTGCAAATCCAGTCGAGGGGAAGTTTCCAATTTGTTATTCTCAGCAACAGTAGATCTATATTGTATATGTAGGGAATGGTTCTGCATGTTTCTATCTAGAAGGTTATGTAATTTTACTTGATCAGAGTGTGTGTAAATGTGCATTATGTCTGTTATGGTGACATACTTAAAAGATACTGTTCAATGTTACAGTCACACTACCATCAATTTTAAACCAACCCAAAATTTTGAGAGCTGCACCCTCTTTGGATCTGACTTAATTCATTGCAGAATGAAATAAAATTTTAATCATATGGTGGAAACATGTGATAGAGGAAAAATCTGAGAAACTTCCATCCAGTCTTACATGCTACTTGTTTTAAATTGATGCATATATCTACAGCATTGTTTCATACTATACCTTACTGTTTTAAGCAGAAATCTGTGGCAAAACGGCCACTAATGAGGACACAAACAGTGGCTAGATTTCTGAGAAACTTTACTTTTTGGGGAACGCAGCAAAGAGTTTAGGAGTGAGGTGAAAAAGTTTGTTTCTTGGAGCAAAGAGAACTGTCTGCATCTTAGCATCAGCAAATTCAAGGAACTGGTTATTGACTTTCATGGCACCTCTATGTCCGGTCTCTATTAAGAGAGCGTATGTAGAGGTGGTTCACTTCTACAAGTACTTTGGGTTCCACATCAATGACAGGTTGGACTGGTATCGGAACACAGAGGAACTATGGAAGAAAGGGCAGAGCAGGCTTTTCTTCCTTAGGAGACTGTGTTGCTATAATGTAGAATGTGACATCCTTCATATCTTCTAGAATTCTGTTATGGACAGTGCAATTTCCTATGCTGTGATTTACTGGGCTGGTAACATCACTTCAAGAGAGGGGCCACTGAATCAACAAGTTAATTAAAAGTTATAGGACACACTCTGGACCCCTCGGAGGTATTAGTGAATGAGAGAATTAAAACAAAACTGATTCAATGATGAATAACGCTGATCATCCTCTCTCTGAAACACTAACACTAAGTACTTTCAGATAACAAATTATTCAGCAGAAGTGTGGCAAGAAACACTACTAGGGCTACTTTATACCAACAGCAATACATCTGCATAATGAATAAAAATAACTTTTAGAGCGATGTATTTTGCCTGGATTTCCAAGGGATTCATGAGACCTGATTAATAATCAGCAATTTAATTTTTGTTTTTTTGTTTGGAGTAAATTATGTTTTGTGGACGCTAGGGGTCGTTGTTGCCCCGTGAAACCCCACAGACAGACGTCCAGTACACGTTTAAAAAGAATTTTAATATTTTCTTCAAATAAAGTGAACAAAGCATCACACACTTCACAATTTTCCAATAACAATATAATAATCAATAATCACAATAATCCTCCACTCCCAGCAGCTTTGTTACCCAACTCTGGCTGACCCTGATGGGTCTTCATCAGTCCTTTAAAAATCCATGACCCGGAAGTGTTCCTTCTCTCCTTCCGGGTCAAAAATTCCAGAAGTACTGTGGGCTTCCATCCTTGTGACTCCAAAGTACTTCCGGGTTGTAGGAAACATACAGTAAGTGTCCCCAGGTCATTTAGGAGCTCCTCCTGGTGGCAGCCAACAGGACTGAGAAAATGGACTTCACGTCCCATTATTCCCTGCGGGAATCCAGGGTATATTTGCTGTCCAGAGGAGCTGCCATTTAGCGTCCTGGGGGAGGCAGTGCCCTGGAAAGGCTGCCCTTGTCCATTCTTCCCATCCTGGAATGTCCCGACCGGATTGAGCTGCCAGCCGTCTATGACAGTTGTATATATATAATAAAATAGAAATGCCACAAAAACTTTAGAAAATAATATTAATATTAATATATTGCTATAAGGTATAGAGAGCAAGACACTTATTTCCAGTGGAGATCTATGACCTCAGATGGAGATACTAATTTTCATCTAAACCACATCATAGTCAGCTGTGAACTTCTCCCATTTGCAAGGGAGATCTCGGTGGATTGAGACCAAGAAGATGGCATTATCTGCAAAGACAAGAGATGCAAATTTTAGGTTTACAAAACAGATACTTTTCACACCTCTGCTTCGGTATAATAAACAAAAGTGGGTACTGTTATATTAAAACATTTATATATGTATAGTTTGAGTTATTTTGTGGTTATGTTAACAGGAAAATGTATTAGGAAGGTTTTCATTTATCTTTATTGATTTGTTTTAATAAAGTTTATTTTCACTCCATTTTATGTTTACGGGATGCTAGTTTTGCACCACATAACTATGGTAGTTACTTTTATCCCCCAGCTGGATAAAGAAAATAGCTTATAGAGTCAGTTAGTTTCCTTTTCAAAGCAGGCCTTGCTTTAGATTTCGTATTTGTTTTTTCAACTCGTTTTTGCATTTTATTTTGCTTCATGTTTTGTCATTGTTTTTGTGTTACCCTCCAGGCAGTCTTTCTAGCTCATGTCTAGCTTTTGCATTTTGACTAGAATTTTTGTTTTATATTGCCATCTCTAGATCAAATAAGTTGTTGACAATACCTTTTGACATTCCTGCATATTATGGGAGATGGTTAACATGGCAGCCAACATAAACTGCCTGTGAGTGGAGCAGATGGCCATGAAAAAACAAATCAATACACTTGAAGCTACTGTTCAGCATGCTTTGAACAGTGTTATTGCTCTAGAGCAAGCCAGGAAAACAGTTCCTCCAGGTGCTTGTGTTTCTGAACCTAATATCCCTTACCTGAGATGTTTCCCTAGTGGTCTAAAACAGTTCCATGGCTTTGTCAGTCAGTGAAAGTTGGTTTTTTAACCTCCAACCTTGCACATATACTGATAACCATGCACAGGTAGCATTTATTGTCTCGTTACTCTCAGATAACCATCTTGAATAGCTATCACACCTGCATATGAATAAGCATCCATGTACCTTAAAAGAGTTGACTTTTTTAAAAGAGTTTGCCAGAATTTTTCAAATCCCTGATCATACTTGAATGACACGTAACACACTATTGAAATTGAAACAAGGTAACAAGACTATAGGGGATGGCAACCTATTGAAATTAAACAAGGTAACAAGACTACATTGAGATTTCATTATTACCCTTAAAATGCTGGCAGTTGAATCCTGGTGGGACAATGCCACATTCGTTACATTAGATAGATAGATAGATAGATAGATAGATAGATAGATAGATAGATAGATAGATAGATAGATAGATAGATAGATAGATACTTTATTAATCCCAAGGGGAAATTCACATTATTTTGGAGTCGCTAATCTGATGAGATCAAGAATGAAATAGACAAATACAATCTTGAGGATACACATAATAAGACCTTGTGTGGGACCCGGATTCAATGAGCACGAATGAAAGAGACACAGTTTCAAACATTTTTACTTCTCTTACTTAAGAAAGTAAGCACCAACAACACAGAACCTGAGGAACAGCAATGGAAGCCTATGGAAATGGGAAAAGCAAGTATTTATTTTGAGGAGCAAAATTATCAAGCATCTGCAGGGCTATAATTTAATTGTGGCAAATCAGGGCATGTAGTTGCAAACCGACCTACTTTGCAGGTAAACTGAAGAGCTCATCTCATATAGGCTTGGTGGGATAGAAACTTATGATCAAACCCATATAAACCATAATTAATTTCTTCATACTACAGGAAATAATAAAGAAACCATGGTCTTTATTGATTCTTGCTTGGCATAACATTTTATTAGCTTGGAGTTCACAAGAACTTGTGGTTTAAATATAAAACAACTAAAAATGCCTCATGCAGCAGGTATTGATTGTGAAACTATCGGAGAAATATTTACTACAGCAGTTACTCCTCCTACTATATTATTTGTGGGCTGTTTACACTGTGAAAGTATCTTGTTCTTCATCCTGCTGTCCTATAATCCCTGTAAAGACTGGAGTTGTCAGTGTTTCCAAAGATGTTTTCAAATCCCTCTTCATTCAACTGTTTTGCAAGGTTATATTAATATTCTACAGACATTTTTTCAAAACAAGACTCTCTGTGTTTCCCTCCTCATAGATCTTTTGACTGCCCGACTGAATTGCTCCCTGGGGCTGCACTACCTAAGGGTTGAATTTATTCCTTATCCTGTGATAAATTTAAAACTGTGGAAATTATGAAAACCTGGAGGAAATAATATATTGTATTAATAATTTGATTAATGATAAGATGCTGAGTATATTGGGGGAAGGATGCTAAGGACAGAGCTGCCTGACAAGAGAAAAAAAAGAAAGCCTAAGAGAAGGTTTATGGATATGATGAGAGAGAACATGCAGGTGATGGGTGTAACACAACAAGTTGCAGTGGACAGAAAGATAACGGGAGCAGCTGAAAGAAGAAGAAGAAGAAGATTAATCATTTGAAAGAGGTCCTATGCCACGTTAGAATGAATAATTTATTTGCAAAACTCAATAAATGCAAGAGTCATAAAACTTTTGTGTTATTCTTGGACTGTTATATTAGCTAATCAGCTACTCAGATGAGCTCTGAGAAGGTCTCAGCTATCTTAAGGTGGAATCCTCCAGAGAGTTGAAGCAAGTCCATACTTTTGGGTCATTAATTTCTACCTCAAGTTTATTAAGAATTTTTGTTAATTGAGTGCATCTATCACTTACCTTACCAAGGGTGCTGTTAAAAATTATTTTGGACTCCTGCTGCTGCTGGCACTCTTAAAACTAGGTTAACATCTGTGCCTGTGTTCCACATTTCCTTATCTTTTCAGTTGGAAGTAGATGCTTCCAGTGTGTTGGTGGGCACTGTGGTGTCATATTTGCCTGTTTCAAACAGACTCTTCAAAAAAGTTGTCAGGTGCTAAGCAGAACTATGATGTAGGGGAATGAATGTTGTCACTGACCATAAGAACCTCAGTTATTTCACAATATATGAATGCCAGACAAAATTGCTGGTCTTGATTTTTGATCTGCTTTGTCTTCATGATTACTTGTCGTCCCAGGGATCATACACATAGGCTGATGTTTTGTTGCGCATGTATGAGGAAGATACTGTGATTTCAGAACCAGGGCCTATTATTTCTCTTTATAAATTTTTACGTATGATTATCGTGACATTTCTCTTATTTTTGCAAGACTCTCTGTATGAGGCTTGGTTATCTGCTCCTCCTCCACCTGAACTTTCTGAGAGGAAGTAATTTCTCCCTATACAGATAGTTAGACATGGATTAGAGTGGAGACATTCCTCCCCTTGTTTGGGGCACCCAGGCATTTTTAAATCCTTTAAATTTTCAAGTCATTATTTTTCGTGTCCAAGATGTTGCTGATTTTGTTAAGGCAGGTGATGTTAGTAATAGGGCAAAGTCTCGTTCTGGGGCTTGGTGGGGTTTCTTACAACCTATTGTGTAGGTCCATTGGTGTATATTTTGGTGGACTTTATTACTGACCTCCCTCCCTCTAAGGCAGTGACTGTCAAATTGTTCAGTACTTGCTGCCTGTCATCAGCTCCACAGACCCTCTGCATACCGCTTTAAGAATGTGTTATTCATACGAGTAGCAATAACTGTCTTGTAGAATACAAAATTGTCACAATAACAAAAAGCATTACTTATTTTACACTTATACTTTATTATACTTTTTTTATTTATTCTGCTCCCTATTAATGTGATGTGTGGGCTTCTGTCTTGGAGCAGTTTCTACAGGTCTGGTGATACATGTCTGGAAATACATGTCTGTATTTCAATTTTACTTCAGTGAGTGCAGAAAAAACACTACCACCGAGTTATGTGGTTTGGAATTGCAACAGGAATGTCAAAGGAGCATCTGAAAGATGTGGGGTGGCGGGGTGGTCCTAACATTCTCTCTATTATCCTTGCATACCAAACACAGGAAATTCTGCCTAATTCCAGCTACAAAAGACATTACTTCTGGGTCTGGCCATAATGACATTTCCAGCCACTTCGAATGTTTCCTCGGTTCAGTGGTGGACTTTAATCTCTACACATCCGTGCAACTAATTTTGACTTTTACAGTCAGGGCTCAAGTATACGGGTGGCTGCCCCAAACCTTCTTCTGTGTGTCGAGGCTATTTATTTCACAATAATTATATAAATATACATAAATAAATTTAAACAAAAGTCTGCCAGCAGTAGATTCTGATATTTACCTTTCAAGCCTCCACTGCAAAAATCTCTATGAAGTCCTTTTGCTCACTTAGTGGAAGATGGTAAGTTGGGGTGCTGGTAAGACAATTGAAAGGATTCTGAATCCAAAACATTGCACATTCAATTACAGGAAAGTACAATGGCCTCAGGTTGAGAACTCTGTCCATTTTAATCCAATAAAAAGACAACAGATGTACAAGGTTAGGAATTTCTCAGAGTGAACCACCCAGTACTCAATGATATTAATTATTAAAAAATCTAAATACTTGCTGAGAACAAATTGGGCAGTGACCCTCTTACTTTCCCAGAGTCATTTCCTCTCTATTTCCTTCTCTTGCTGACTTGGTGGAAGATGTTTGAGTGGGAGCATTGCTACCACAATTGGATTTTGAATCCAAAACTTTGTATATTAAGTCACAAGAAAGTATATACAAAGCTGAACAGCCAGATGTGTGAGATGCTCATTGATACAGTGCACCAGGTCAAGTTTGTTAATCGACAAGACTTCATTCAGAGAAAGAAAAACCTGTATGTTCTCATTTAGGATAAAAAGGGTTTGGAAAATGGATGGACGAATGGACAATTTGTTAATAGCACAAGGATTATGGATGTTTTTATTTTTTTTTATTTTTATATAAATGAAATACAGAAAGCATAAAACCTGGGCTGATTACATATCTTTCTTCAGAAATTCAGGGCCCTTATGAAATTAAAGAAAGAAAAGGTCTCGTTGATTATTTGGTTAAACAACCTAATCGGCGACCTACTGAACAAGTATATCATATTAATTTGCTGAAACCATGGAAGGACAGGGAACCTGATCCCTCGTCCAATCAGCCTCGTTCTCTTTTTATGTCATGTGCCCATCTCAATTTTGGCCCCGATTTGACATTCAAACAACGACAAGATCTCGAGACGGCTATCTTGTCTGTCCCTAAAGTTGTGGACGAGATACCAGGACGTACTGTGTTGATTGTTCATGATATTATTACTAACCCTGGAGTGATTGTCAGAGAGAGACCTTATAGGCTCCCCGGAGGCAAAGCGGAAGTAGAGTTGGAAATTAGACGAATGCTAGAATTAGGGGTTATTGAGGAAAGCCATAGCCCTTGGTCTAGTCCAATTGTCTTAGTTTCTAAACCTGATGGGTCGTGAAGGTTTTGTAATGACTTTCTCGACTTAATCAGGTCTCTAAATTTGATGCGTATCCCATGCCGCAGGTAGATGATTTACTTGATCGGCTGGGGAACGCTCAATTCCTAACTACTCTTGACATGACAAAAGGGTATTGGCAAATTCCCTTAGCGGACTCCGCCAAAGAAAAAAAATGCTTTTAGTACGCCCAGTGGACATTGGCAGTACAGGGTCCTTCCTTTTGGCTTGCACGGGGCACCAGCTACTTTCCAACGAATGGTAGACACACTGCTAAGGCCCCACAATTCATATAGCTGCCTACCTAGATGATGTGGTCATTTATTCCAGCACGTGGAAGGATCATGTCTGGCAGGTTAAAACAATACTCTCCACGCTAGCGAATGCTGGTCTTCGAATTAATCCAAAGAAATGTTAAAAGAAGCCAAATATTTGGGCTACCTAATAGGAGGGTGTTGTTAAACCACAATGTTCCAAAATTGATGCCATTCTTAATTGGCCCCGTCCGATGAATAAGCGGCAGGTACAAGCATTTTTGGGATTGGCAGGGTACTATCGCCGCTTTGTACCTCATTTCTCAGAAATTGCTGCGCCCTTATCTAATTTGACAAGGAAACGAGCACCTTTAAAAGTGGTATGGGATGTTTCGGTTGAGAAGGCATTCGGTGACTTAAAGTTGGCCCTTACTTCAGCACCTGTTTTAAGATCTCCTGATTTTTCTATTCCTTTCCTCCTCCAGACCAACGACGGCCACAGGCTTGGGTGCCATGCTGAGCCAATGCGTTGATGGTGCTGAACACCCTGTTATGTACCTGAGCCGGAAACTGCTGGACCGAGAGACCAAGTATGCTGCGGTGGAGCGAGAAGCCTTGGCGATTAAGTGGGCTGTTACGTCTTTGAGGTACTACCTACTGGGGCGGGAGTTTACTCTGGTGACGGATCATGCCGCTTTACAGTGGATGTCCCTTCATCGGGAGTCTAACCCTCGCGTCACTAGGTGGTTTTGAATCTTCAACCTTATCGTTTCAATGTCATTTATCGTAAAGGTTCCTTGCAGGCCAACGCAGATGCTCTCTCGTGTCCACGACCTCTCGGTGCAGGTCGCCCGACCCAAGGGGTCTGGGCTGAGGGGGGGGTCATGTCACACATGTGCGATTAGGAGGCAGTCAAAGAGCCTAAAGGTGAGTGAAACATCGCGAGATAGAGGGTTGTCACGTGGTACTTACCTGAATCTCTTTTGCCCGATAGAAAACTGGAAGAAAAATAACTCCTCCACTTCCGGATTCCAAAATGGCCGCGACGACGTCACTTCCGCCCACCATGAT
>NW_024384573.1:0-19642 GCF_016835505.1 Polypterus senegalus
TTATTATTAAAGTTATTTTTCTTAACCTAAGCATTTTATTTTAACTTAATGAAGTTAATTAATCAACACAAAGAGGACTTACCAAAAAGAAAAAGTTATTTCCAATGAAGTTCAGCTGTTCAGAGATAGTGGGTGTAATTAATAATCAAACAGTCATTTATACTGCATCACAGGAACAGTTAGGAATTTAAAGGCGTTCACCTTATATTTTGGATGACTGCACTTTTATTTAATCTTAATATTAAATACTAGCCCCTACCTGTCTGCAGATAAAAAATCATTTAAAATGATTTACTATCTTTGCCCTAAGTGTACTTTCGCACCTTTGTTGTATTCACGGTGTCTGAACCTCTTTACTGGCGGTCCGTCTCTCAATGCATCCTCAAAAAAGCCTGCTTCTCAGACTCTGTATTTTTTCAAAGGGTGTCTTTTCGCCTCCTGTTCCATTTCATACTTGCCATCTTTGGAAGTACTTTATAATTCCCATTTTGTGTGTCTCACCTTGCATTTCCCTCTTCATCAAGTCAGCAAACCCAAACTGACCAATCACCCAAAAGCCCAACTGGGCAGTCAGATTGCTCTGAGGGACTTGACAAACAGTCCTTAGTTTTTTATTATATAGTACATCCTGTTATATGGGAGGCAAAGAAATTTTTGTGAAATGGGGCAGGCAACAAATTTGGCAATGTATCAAAACAAAAAATATCATAAATCAGCTTCCACAAAACCATTGTGTTCAGAAAAATCTATTTACTTAAAGTCCAGCTTTCTTTCCAAATGTAAAAAAGTGTGGAGGTCTGTTGGACCCACTATGCAACAAAATGGACAGATCTTTATCAAATATAGGATAGTCACATACATAAGCATTTTTTTTAAGGTATTCAACTTAACTGTGAATAGTGAAAATGGACATACTGTACTATATTTTTAGCATTAAACAAGTGTTGAGTAAATTAACTTAAAACAGGTGAATAATAATAACAATCACTGAGGCTAATTATGCTTCTGTTAAAAATAATTTAATGGTTTTGGCTTATGAAATTGTATGATTTAATTGGTTTAAAGTAACATCTAAGAGGATTATGGGCATGATTAGAAAAGCTATGTAACATCAGCAGACAAGATTATTGTAAGTTATATTAACTTAAATGAAATGAAAAACTCTGTTACTTAATTTTTATGTGTTAAGCTGAAGTTTATGTATTAGCTTATTCTTTGAAGTGCCTTTCATCAACATAAGGTGCTTTGCATGAATGTTATAGTACAAGTGCTTGTATATTTGTACAGTGTGTGGACTGGCAAATTAAAGGATTACATCAAGGACACAAAAGGGAGCTGAACTGACTGGTTGTCTAACAGTCACTAGACCACACTGCTTTTCCTATGCATGCCTGACGCCATGGCTGAGTTTATCAGAATGTAGATGGTATTTTTTTACTGTTAAGGCAATACGTTAAGACTTTTTGTCTTGTGCCAGTCTTGTAGATAGCATTCATGGAAAGCGCCCAGCTCGAGGCCTAAGCTGCAAACTGGCAATGCTCCCAGCTCACCTGCTATGTCAGGATATTGCTAGCTTGACTTCCCAGGGTGCTCCTGTATGGAGGCAAAGCAATTTACTCAGATCCTGTGTGCTAACATAGATGCATTTCTGTCACCTGGAGTTGACATTTAAGTTACTGTCACGTGGTTGTAAAACACATAGCCTGTCTATCTTATTACAACATGCTCATAATAATCATTCTCCTAGGAACTACTGTGTGTTGGGCAATTTTCATTAAGTTTTTTTTTTATCAGATATTTGCCTGAGCCCTTTTGTGTGTCCATACTTTTAGCTTTTCTTTTCCTCTTAAAAGGAAATTCTGTGAGAACAAATTGCCCTTTTATTTTATTGAATATGAAGCTGTGAGGTGTGATGGCAAATGCTTTTTTGTGGGTTCTGGCTAGAAATCTGCAAGGAAATCATAATGTTTTGTTTTAATAATCTGTACTTTTCCATAGGCAGCTTAGCTGTTTCAGCACTATTTATAATAGCCTGGGTAAATTTGGTTACTCTTTCAAGAATGAAAATGTTATTATTTTCTGATTGTAAAATGTTTTTTATTGACCTGCTATTCACTAAATACCAACTAACCACACATTCATTTTTCTGAACCCATTTTCTTTATTACAGCAAAGTTGTCTCCGCATCTTGGGACACAAAACAAAAACAACTTTAGGCAGGGTGCCTGTACATCTCAGGAGACGCTTAGTCGCACTCACTAACTCATAAGAAGCCAATACTGAGTCGCCATTAACCTAATGCAGGCATTTGTTGATGTCAGAGGAAACATAAGGTACGTGCAGAAAAACCAACGCAAAACAAGAAGAAAATATGCAAGCTTTACACGGAAAGCAATTCAATTCAAGATTTAAGATTTAACTTCTACAGAAACACCCATTCACCATGCAGCCCATTTTTGTTTTTGAAATTAAAAGCGGATTCACTTGTTTAGGATGCCTTGTATATGAGGAAATGTAGACCTGCACTAAGAGATGAAAATCAACTGGATGAATATTTACCTGGTTTTAAAATTATACTTTGGATTAGAATTTAAACTTTAATTTATTTTAGTGCCTAAAGCAATAATATTTAAAACTAAGCATCATTTTCTTATACATGACCAGAAGAACGAACGTCTATGCACTATGTCTAATTTATATTCTCTAACAACACTGATCACCCACCAATCTTAACTATCCATCCATCCATCCATTTTCTAACCCGCTATGCAAAGATTAATCATATTTTCTGAAAATTGGGACACAAATTTTTAAACCCACACAGTTGCAATTCAGTGAATAAATCAATACAAAGAAAGTTTGATTTGTTGACTTTGAACTTATTTAGTAATATCTCTGAATAATATAAATGCACTTTTACATCACTGAGTTTTGCTTAACTTTCTGAGATAGAGTTCAGTGTCACAGAATTTAGAAACAAAAAATGTGACCTATATAATATGTATGTGTCAGCAAAATATGAATACATTTATGTACAGTTTTCTTTAAGTTATTTCATTGGAATTTATTATTGTTATCAGGCATTTTTGGTAGCACTATGCCATAAGGAAGGCACCGTAAAAGGGACCTCAGTGTGTTATGTTTAAAGATTAGCGTGGAACCGGATGCCGTTGACGTAAGATCTGTTTGTAAATAAAGTTCACCTGCACGCTTCAGAGAATCGTCTCTCCATCACTTCATTTTGCATAAGGTGTGCAAACAAGACAACCTGTATTGCCAAGGCATTGGTCTTTAGATTTTTAGCAGGGTTTCTTAAACTTTTTGCCCTTCCATGATGATCTTGGAGAATCTCTGCCAATTGTCACAGTGGAGCAATGTCGATTGCTTATTCAACCCCACGCTTTCCAAACTGTACCCAATCGATTCCCCTTAAATAATTGCAGCGGTGACTCACAACCCAACAGCAGCAACTCACAAACCATTTTGGATTGACACATAGTTTAAGATACTTTCCTTTGAGAATCCACATTTAAAAGAGACCACTCGAAGTGATTCATAATGAAACAGAAACAAATTATTCCCTTAAAAATGATGATTATTGTAAATGACATTATTATTTTCTTACACTACATATACTGGTATAATACTAAAATTTTACAAATGGCAGCTGAACATCAAAAGAAAGAAGGCTAAAATAAAAGTGGCATGCTGTGAATTGAAGTGCTTTTTTCTATTACAGCTTAAGTAGGACCTGCCACATACTTGCTCTGCCTTATTCACAATGACATGCAGTGGTATAAGACAAAACAACATACAAAGTCTCCTTTTAACATATTATCAGATCACCTGTAACATGCACCTAACATGAAAGGCATCAACTATCCCCTTAGGTTCATTTTTAGATCTGAGATATGAAGAAATGCCAAAGCCAACTATGCAACTGTTATCTGTAATCTCTTACCTGTCTAGTGGTCCATTTCACTCTCAGGACATCTGTGGCAGGGTGCTCACTGACTGGGCTGTCTTTACTTTCAAACCTTACATTAACCCAGTTTACCACAAAGGGATCTGCTTGTGTCCAAAGAAATAAACAATCTAACCTCCCAGCTCACTAATGGCAGATACATAGAGAGAAACTAGAGACTGCCTTGCGCTGTCACTCACAAACTTTATTTATTCACAAAAGCCAATAACAGCCAGTAGAAGTGATACATAGAATCAAACATCCTGGGTGGACTAAATCTAATCGTCAATTAGTGTCAGCAAGATGATGATAAACATTCCTGGTGGCACTAAGCTACAGATTTTGTGTTCTCATTTAAAAGTGAAGACAAAGATTTCTTTTCTGAGGAAGACACGAAACTCTCTAAAAAAAAGTGTCAGTTTTAAAAGATAGTAAAATAAGACACTCTGAAGCTTACTTAGCAGCAGGTTCTCATTTTTCCTAGAAGGGCATGCTGACATTTCTTAAAACATGTGACATGATAAAGACAATTATACAGATGTTATTATCACCCAAGCTCATAAGCAGCAAACTGATCTAACACCAAGGGAATTGAAGCTCATAAGTAACCTGATTATGTAAAACACTTGAAATCCTGCTTTTGCATTCCAGCTCTCCCAGCATACACTGCTTTCTTGTTCAACTTGACCAATCTCAGGCCAAAAGTTTACCACCTGACATTTGTCAATTGAAAGTTTAAACTATCCCTATATCTTTGCTCTAAAACACTCATCATGGTCAACAGTGGCACAGTTTCATGCATGGATCAAAAAAGTCAGATGCTGTCGTCCCCATACATTCAATCAATTCCATCCATAGTCCCACAAGATGAGACAGAATGCCCCATTACTGTGCTTTTCTCCCTTTGCCCTACTTGGAAGTACAAGAAAAAGTGAGATATTAACCTCCATAATCAATCTCAGTTCACAGTCTCCCATGACACAAGAAAGAATGAGATTCACGCATTTCATACTCTTGCTGTCTTCTGACAGCTTTGCAGGAAGTAACAAAACACTCTCCTCCTGTACTGTCTACCTCACCATGTATTTCTTCTCATTCATAGATTTCACCTGTTAACAGGTTTTTGTGAAGCAGTGCTCTGTTCTAATTCTGCGGTAGTGGACTTATAATGTGAACCTCAGGTGGGTGTTCAGACTGCAGAAGAAAAGGCATTCTGTGCCGACATAGTAAAGAGCCATTTTGCTAGGTTTCCAATGACCAGGAAACCATCTTAAACTCCATATGGAAAGCATCAATAATCTAGAGGAGCTTTGCTAAGTTATATCACTCCATCTCTGTTCTTAGTTTCCTTTTCTTTATGACCTATAGTCCATTTTATCCATCGAGTGGAATTCTTCCATATCACTAGCAGGAAGTGAGCTTCAGATGTTCTTTTAGTCCTCCTTTATCCAATGTCCTGAATCAGTATGGCTGGAGGCTGATTTTTGGCACCTACTGAGTGAATCTTACATAGACATCACTTCCACCTATAATATCTGTGTGTGGCCCTTTCCAGCTTTCCAGAGGTATCTACAGCACATCCACTTCTCCTGCAGTTTTCCTGTGCTCCATTGTCAAACAGAGTAGTGAGGTAGAGTGAATGAATTTTCTGCATTACATGGTCTAGATGCATGTTCCACTCTTGAATTGTATTCCAGCTGACTTGCCATACTTTTAGGTAAATTGGCAATTTAAATGGGACTAATGTGGATGTGTGCATGAGTTGGCCCACGATGTACTGGTGCCTTACCTTCAGTGCTGATGAATAGAATCCCCATTCTCTGAATAAATTTAAGTGGATCTGAAAAGGGATGCATAAAGTTAGAATAATAAAAGCTTTGAAGGATGGCATAGCGTCATGATGTAGTGAACAGTATTCTGCATGGTGTCAGCTTACATTGTAAAGGACCGAAAGATGACTGGCTTGCCCAAAGAAAAGATAAGGGGCCAACTGAGCAAAAAAAACCAACAAAAACATGCACTCAGTGGTGCAACAGAAATACTTCCTCAGCTAATACGATGCTCTCTCTCTATAAATGGCTCATATGAGTGGATCAAGCATGGGGAGTTCCGTCATGCAGGAGCTTTCTCCTGAAGTGAGAAGACTCTCCTCTGGGAGTGTCTTGGTTTTATAATATCCTGGTGGAAGGCTTCAGGGACACTGTGGGTGGAGTTCAGTTGGGACATCTTCTCAGAGCTGTAGGAAGAGGAAGAGATGGCACCGTTAGCAACTGTGCCCCCTCAAGTCCTGGGCTGGAATTGCATGCCTTATCAGAGTCCGGAAGGTGATCTTCAGATGCCCATGTGTGACAATATGTTAAACAAATTCCATTTAACAGTTCTTCAGTGACACTGACTATTAGCATAAATGTTGCAGACTGTACTCCAACTGGCAATTAGATTTCTTGTCTCCTAGCCTCTAATCCCAACCTTGCAATCTTTTATATTGTGTCAATTTCTTCTTGTGCTTTACATTATTTTGAATTTGTTTCTAAATTTAAAAAATAGTATCAGTTACATATCATTTGGATTCTTGTTGTAATTCTTTGTGATCACTGTTTCATGTATCATGCTGTTAAGGACCCCCTGCCACCACCTAGTTGTGTGGGGTAGCTATAAATCTGTAATATAATAAGTCCCATGGAACATGAAGCTGCCATTAATTCTTGTTTAATTGCTAAAAGAGAAATTTTTTCACTTTTTTATTTGAGAATTAAGCAAGACATGTTTACTTGTGTTAATTAGTTTTATTCTTTTAAGCAAGTCTATTTGATTGACTTCCCTAATCATGTTCTTTGAGATGAGTGTCTGTAAATCTCTGCCATTCAACAGATTTCACTAGCGACTCCTTCTTCTAACATCAGACATTTTACTCGTCACATATTGTAATTTATTAGACCTGTTTTTTTTTAAGAATTGTAATTTAAAGAACTGTATTCCCCCCCATTTCCAATTAGGACATGTTCCCAGGGTGGCACTGCAAAGCAGGCTTCTGAGATTTGAAAGTAAAGAGGAGAGAAAACATCTCCTGTCTTGCTAGGATGGCTATGGCAGGGAATCAAGGAAAAGAAATTTTGGGATGAGTAAATCTGAAAAAGAGCCATGACATCTTCGTTAAACATGTTTGTTGTTTTTTAAAAAGTATGATGAAAATACTACAAATGCCAAGAAAAAACTAGGCAGTTTCAACAAAGTAGTCAAAGGGACAAAAATGAAAAGGACAAGTAAAGCCCCAAATAAAAAGAAAAGCAAACATTAATATACTTTCACAATCTTAGAACTCCAGTAACCTTTTGTGAGGCAATAAAAGTGAATCTGGCAGTATTACAGACAGGCAGGATATGTAGTGTGAAGCCTCGAGTGGAGCCAAAGCCTGTCCCAATATGATGCTCCCTTTCTAAATAAGCTTCTCCAAAAATGTTATACCAAATAAGCAGATATTAATGTAAAATAAAACATGATCATTTTTTTTTGAGTCCATTCAGAGCCTATTGCCCGAAATGTACACACAAAACAAGGCGGGAACGCTAATAACCTGTTCATGAGTAAATGCACCATTGTGCAAGGTTTGCTGCAAGGTTATTGTAAAGCTTTCAAATTTTTATATACGACATTACTGTGAATATACTAATTATCCCTAAAATTGTACACAAGAAATCAACTGATGAAACGATTTAAGTACAAGGACTCCAAATTTGAAAGAAGCTCTGAATAGGGCTGTTTAACCTGTCTAAACTTTAACATAATGTTATCATTTCAGTATTTTCACAGACCTATTTAATATTATAGATTAGGAAAATGAGTAAGATTAAAATTGTTGCAGGAATTTAATGATGCATAAAACGTTCAATCTCATCTATCCACGTTTATATTACTGATGTAATCCAATTTGGGGTCACAGAAGATTTAACCACCCTAGTAGCATCAATGGAAGGAGGTGTCAGTCCGTCATATGGTGCTCTCAGTTATACCAGACTGATCTGAGGAGACAATTGACCTAATCACATGTTTTCATGTAGGTGAAAAGTTAAAGTACTCAGCTAATGAAAAGTAAAAAACCTGGGAGAATGTCTACACTCTTTACAGTTTATCAACCCAGCATTTGAGTCCAACCTCCTGAGCTATGCTCCTTTCACAAAAAACTGTGATTTTTTAGCTTTTGAAAAAAAATAGCTATTCTTTTTTCTTAATACTGTATATGTTAGGTAATCACTACATACAACTTAGAGAAAGAATAATCTGGGAGCAAATAGATGCAAGCCTCAAGTGCTCATGCTGCAATAGAAAACTGAAGATTTCTGTTTACATGACATTCATGACCACCACTTAGCCTTCAGCTAACAATTTGGTTTCAAAGAACGTTTGCAGCAAGTGCAGTCTTTCATTGACCATGAGTATACTGAAAGAGAATTTTAATCAAGTTGACTAAGCTGAGTTTATATTGCAGAGGCTGAGGATTTCCAACATATAATAATAGTTCAAGCAATCAAATGTGTTTATAGTAAAACAGGAAACACTGACTGAAAACAAGAAGCAGTAATAGAAATCTGAAGAATATAGCATGGGCCTTTTTATGGCGCCATAGAGCATCGCGGTGTAAAATAGGAATGGAAAAACAGTGAAAAAGGAATTCAGAAATCAAGAAGAAAAATACTTCTTTCTTCTTCTTTCTTTCTGGTTCTTATTTCAGAATTATTGTGAAGAGTAAACAGCATGGTGCATGCTTCTGAAATTCGATTGCCTAAATATAAGAGATAACAACCCCAAAAAGATGATGATGTAGAATGTCACTAAGTAATTCCTGCAGCTTAACCAAAAGACTCGACTACAAATCAGGGCCTCATGTATAACGCCGTGCATAGAATTTCGCACAATAACATGGCGAAGCAAAAAAGCGAAAATTTACATTAGAAAACCAGATGCAGGAATCTGTCGCGTCTCAACTTTCCGCTTCTTCCGATACATAAATCCCGATCATCGTGAAAACAAACGCCGACGGCAGCTTTATGTCGCCGCAACTCCTCCCAGAATTACACCTCTTTGAATATGCAAACAATATAAATCCCCTTAAACTCAGCCCTGTGAAAAGACAATGGGAAAACACGGGGGAAAATATGAGAATTGCAGCATATAACAAGTGGAGGCAAAGGAAAACATACTATTTGTTCAAAAAAACCCGTGGTATAATCAAAAAAAGGAAGTTGATCGAGTGACATAGCGTGTTGGAGAAACTTGAAAGCTCACGTTCACAAAACGTGAAAAAATAAAAAAGAAGTCACATATCAAAGTCGCCGTGAAAAGCGGTTGTACCACTATCTGAGTGTCATATGAAAGCTTATTAGGGTACAAGAAAAAAGGCACACAGGGGGGAAAAAAAGCAAACATCTCGACATTTCCACTTTAATCTAATTTATTTTGTCTTTAAAAAGAGAACATCAAAAATTTCATCTTAAAATCTTTTAAATTTAAACCCAGTTTCTCAAATCACATGTAAATAAAGTAGCACGTTAAATGCTTTGTTTTGTATTTGATCTTCCACTTTTTTTGTGCTCTATGTGTGTGAATCACTACTTGTTTCTTAAACCGGCTCTCTTCCTCCAACTGGACACAGAGTCCATTACATTCGTGATATTACAGCTCTCTGAATAACTAAAATACTGAGATGTATATGTGATATCTTTTTTAGATGATAGGATTTAAAAAGCACGTTATTAAACATGGGTTTCACTCGATGAAATAATTTATTGCAGCAGTACTCAGGAGCGGCTCTAGGCTTGTGGTCACTGGGCAGAGGAAGAATGGGTGGCTCCTTGCCGCCAATGTCACTAAGGTAGCTTTGCGATTGGATGGCCCATCCGTTGCAGACACTGCATAGCCGCCTCGTGCTTATGACACAAGCATTTAACTTTTGGAAATTTGTGCCTGCTTACCTGTGTTGTTATTTCTCTTTCTGTTTTATATTCAATATATATTGGGCGAATCCTGCAGTACTTGCTTTTCTTTACCCAAGTAACCAATGCCACACAATCAGCTATGTAATAGAAGTTGCATCGTGCTTAGCTAAAGATTCTTCAAACGTTTAGGAACATTGAAATATCTTCGTAGTACATGTTTAATTATTCTATCAAAACTGACACTCCCAGTGAAGAATATAGATTATTTAAATGAAGAAAGTTTTATCAGTATAATTCAATAAACATATTTGGCTGCATTTCACCTTAAAATGATATTTTCATCATATGTAAATCGCACTTATAAAGTGGCTCAGGTTGTGCAATACTATAACGAGTGCAAGTTTACATGGGGTGATTGTACTTATAAGTACAAACAGTTCTACAAGGTGCAATTGATTGAGTGCATTTAAAGTTCTTGGGATTAAACTGTTTCTGAACCCGAGGTCTGTACAGGAAAGGATTTAAAACGTTTAGCCGTGGCTGAGACAGCATGTCCTTGATACTGTATACTGATAATTCTCTTTCCGATCAGCTGCTGCTGTGATTCACACTCAGATACAGTGATATAAATACCAAAAGGTGCAGGAGAGGAATATGAAAAGATGATCCTGTGGCAACTCTAACGGGAGGATTTGGGAAAGAAGAAGAAGGAGGAGAAGTGAGAGTAACAACGCTAAAGAGTTATGGTATTTGGAATACTATGGCTGTTCCCGGACCATTATATTGTTACAAGTTAATTACAATCCAGATCGCTTACACTAATAAACAATATGGGTTAGTTTCAGTGTATTTATTAAGCCCGTCAGGAAAAAAAGGGGAGTAACCAACAGGAACAGTACCATGGGCCGATGCTGGGTCCCGCAGTCTGCAAAACCGGGAGAACTTCGCTTTACAAGGCAGAGGTACCATGGAAAGTCTGGCTTTACGCCAAGTGTAGGTTTTATACATCGGATTTAAACGGGGAAAAGTTCTACGCAACATTTCTGTGCGCGCACCGTTATACATGAGGCCCAGGTCTGTGCTCCGGTCTTTGGGTATACGACAGTGTATGTAGAATTTCCGGCCAAGCAGGATTACAGGGAAAGTGATAAATAAATCAGGCTTTCAGAATTACGTACTATAGCCATGGCATCCTGATATTTTTTGTTGCATGTATCTTGGACTTCCTGGAAATGTGGACGGTAATATGATCATTTTGCTTACTTTACGTTGTTATTTTCAGCCTTTGATTGCAGTGTGTCTGATAGTCCTTTGTATTGTTCCACGCAGAATCTTGTTGATGTAATCAGAGATAGTGAGACTCATGCCCTTTTTTAACATACGGGGCGTCCTACTGTTGGAATAGTTTCCCACTGGAGTGCAAAATACTAAATGTATTACCATTTATAATCTCCCATAAAATTGGCATTGGTAAGCCTGATTCGGTTGGGTTCTTTATCGGGAACATACTCTAAATGTTTGTGCCAGCCAATGTCTCCGTAAGGAATAAAAGTGGGTAAACCTTAGGATGCAATTCACATTGGCGAGAAATCTGTTTACAGGATTTGCCTCTGGTATAGATGCAAATGCCCCTTTTTTTCCCAGGCAAATCGCTGCAACATCTGCAACATGTGGGGGCATTGTATCGTCATAAACCCTTTGCCGGGCTTTTCCTTGAAAACCATTCGTATAGATGCTGTTGGATTGGACAGAGCAATTTTATGAATGAGTTTGTATGATTTAGCGAAGGGTTTATGGTTCTGAGCATGGAATCTAGCTGGAAGTAAATTTCAAGCTGCATACAGAGTTTTGCTTTATCTTTTTTTGTACTTCAGTAGCTTGCGCTGTGTCAAAAAATACAACTGCCCATATCCTGGGGAGGTAGAAATGTTAGCGATAGTGGGAGATTTGGTGATAAATTTGGCCGTGTATTTTAAAAAAAGTATGGTCGTGATGAGATTGAGTTATCTTGCACCCATGGAAGCAAACGTAAAATCGAGAAATGCCATGTCCGCGTGTGGGCGGGGCCGGTTTTGAAGAAGAGCTCAGCATGGGAAAAGGTTTGGAAGAGGAAATAGGAATCCCAAGAAATGCGTGTCGCTGCGTGTGGGGGACCAGTTTTGAGGAAGCAGGGCGAACCAGAAGAGAAATATATATAAGAGATAAAACTACCAATTTTAACCGAAATTAATTTTGTGATCATGGCATAACTGAACATTGGCTCATCATAGCATTGTTTTTCATTTGAGGTTTATAACCAATATTACATTAGCCCAAAGTTACTGAAATGAATGCTTGATCAGTGCATTAGGAAGTCACCCAAGCAAACAGGCCGGCACTGGGCAACAACAATATATTAATACTCAACTTATTACGTAGAAGATTACATACACATAATATAAAATGATAATGATACAAAGGGAAAATTAATAGAAAAAAAATTCAATATTCAGTTATGATCTTAATGTAATTTGTTTGGGATGCTTAATATACTGTAGATATGAATGCAAAAACATTGCAGAAATAGCCATATGAAGATTGGATAAACATAACAGATTAATGAATTTTTGAAGCAATGACAAGCAGCACGTTTGTTAAGTAGACCAGAAAGCTTTTTAATGATTACAGAGGAAGATCATCTTATCCTGGAGTGAAGTTCTGGGTCACTGGGTAGCCAATTATGCAATAATGTAACCTCTCACCAAATAAAGAAAATTCAGGAGAATGCAATCAACCAACACTGAATAGCAGATTCCCATTAGAGTTAATCCCTCCAGCTTATCACGGATGCTGAATTTAATTAAACAGGTTTTAAGAAGAAAGTTGTGCGCAAATTACCCAAACGTTAATGGGTTTTAAGGTGTTATATTCACAATTAATTTGTTAATTTGGGTTTTGACAATGTTTATTCCTTTTGCCCAGAAGTGAATCTCCTATTTCTGTTTATGTGTTCAACAATTCTTTGTTTTAATAAAACATGCCTTAAAGTCTTTGGCGTCCCTTAAAATGTTTTTACATGTATTTTAATACAAGAAAAATTTATTATGGAAGGTTTTTTTGTGTTGTTCATTTCATTTTGTTACATAATGCTACTATGCATCAGTTGATCATGGTTTCACTTTGTAACACCATAAATGCAGTATAAATGTGGTAGAATTTACATTGGAATTATCCTACTTGATAAAAAAATGACTTCTCATTGTCAGTTTTCCAAAGTTACCACCCGATACTATGGAATTTTCTTTGTCTTTCTTCGGGCCCTGACTCCGTTTTCTGCTTGCGTCGCGATTTTTTCGACACCCGGGCAGGTTCAAAAATCAACTTGGTTAACAGATGGCTGAGAATTTTTTTTAAGACAATCCAATAGCTGTTAAAAATAAGTAATCAAATTTAGTTGCCGGGACTGTCAGATACATAGAGGATTACTTTCTCCAATATCTTTAAAACCAGTTAACCTCTTTAAAAATGTTTGCATTCTTTAATAAATTTCCCAAAGAAATTAACTTTTGTATTTTAAAAAGAATTTTTGGGTTGGCCCCACAATAAGAAAAGGGAAAGAAAAGTTTTGAATTTTGGGGGGAATTTGAATTTCCCCCTTAAAAACTAAAAAGTTTTAAAAGGGTGAATGGTTCAATTTTTTACACAAAAAAGTGTGGGGCGGCCCTTTCCCCCAAACCCCACAGACAAAACATCCAGACACCAAGTAAAAGCACTAGAAATTATTTTAATTTTTTCTTCTTGATATATTGTGCTTTAAGCACCTCCCCCCACCACAATACACAAATCAATAATCAGTAATTACAATAAATCAATCCTCTGTCACTCTACCTCCCAACTCCAGCCCATAGTCCCATAGTCCTTTAAATAGTCCTTGACCCGGGAAAGGGCTCCTGTCGTTTTTGTCCATGTGGGTTTATTACTACTTCCCGGTTAGATGACGACTATATTTTTTCTTCAGCCCGGAAGTAATTCTTTTCTTCCATCCCCTTTACTTGGGAGTACTTCGGCACGGAAAATAAAATCCCAGGTCTCCCTGCAGCTGCCCATGATGGCACCCACGGCACCCAGCAGTGCTGTGAAACCAACTCCCTCTCCCATGGTGCCCTTTCAGAAGGCGCCATCTAGCGTCTTGGATGTGTTGGCTGGGATGAGCTGCTGGCTCCATCACAAAGTCATCAACCAATATCAGACACTGACAGCACATTCACACACCCACTAATATCTAATATTATTTAAAGTGCACCTGAGTTAGTGAAGAATAACTTTTACATATTAATTTATCTATTTATAAAGCTATTTAAAAAGGTGTGAAAAAGATCATTTCTCCCTTACACTTAAGAGCTAGTTGTATTTCCTGAGGCTGATTCTTTCTGAGGCCTTTGCTGTTGGTCTTGACTCTTGTTTTGTCCCAGAATATCAAATTTTTTTGCCCATTTATTTGAGTATCAATGTCTGTTTGTTTTTTATTTTACCTCTGACATTTGAAGAATAAAAACTTTTTAAAAAAAAAAAAATACCTCAAAATTTTAATCACTTAACTTTCATGCAAAGGTCAAATCATTCAGGAGCAGAAGCTCTGTCAGTACAAAGTGATTCTTAACCTTATGTAGTAAGGTTACAGAGTTTGGGTTTTTCAGAGCAAGGCCATATGTGATTTGGTTCCCAAAGACCCATCAACGTGAAGATTCCAGGAAGAACCTTTGTTTATTGAGATCCATAACAAGTTCCAAAAATAAACATGAATAGTTGATAACAGATTTGGCTTCCTGATTTTAAAAAGGGCTCTTGCTACATACACTTAAAGTCTAAGTCTGGGATTTTATAAATCTGTTAGTGTTCTTCTAGGTCACCTACTAGACATTAAAGAGTTCTGTTTTGTCCACCTATTTGGACATTTTTCAAAGCACAAAGAACACGTCCCAGAATTAAATGGTGCTTTGTCAAGTAAGGCTTTACAATGAACCACACAGCCTAGTAAAGAGCCATAAATGCAATTAAAGAACCATTATTTTTAAGAGTAGCATGTAATTAGGATATATAGGGTTGGATAATGGATGGATGGTCTGGTGAACAGTGTGTATGGCTTTCCTAAATATAACAACTTAACAACTGTAGAATATTATTAATATATTACATTATGGTGGACAACATTAGGTAAGGTTTCCGCTGTGGGCTGGCCCTGCCTGGGGTTTGTTCCTGTCTTGCACCCTGTGCTAGCTGGGATTGGCTCCCGCAGACCCCGTGACCCTGTGTTAGGAAAAGCGGGTTGGAAAATGACTGATTGACTGGCTGACATTAGGTAAAATTTTTCTGTCATGCAAAAGCCTGCTTAAAAGTTATCAAGTATGATGTAGGATTTTAAGTTGTGATTGAATTTTCAATTTTAAGCCTGAGACCTTCAGATAAAAAACCCTTTTTCTTGCTTTTTGGGAAACGATACATTGTCTAAATCTGATTTTTTTTTTTAAACATCTGAATATGACCACTTTTAATACCCTTTGGGAAATATCCTGTAAACATAAAGTTAAGAATGGGTGGATAAAAATAAAAACATGAACTTAGGGATAAGCTGACTGAGATGGGAGTAGATTCACACTTGTGGCATGGATTGTGGACTATCTTACAGACAGACCTCAATATTGCGTCTTGGGAACTGCAGGTCTGACATTGTGTGCAGCAATACAGGGCGCCCGAGGGACTGTACTTCTACGGTCCTGTTCAATCTATATACATCAGACTTCCAATATGATCGAGTCCTGCCACGGCAAAAGTTCGCTGATGACACTGCTATTGGGGCTGCATCAGGAGTGGGCAGGAGGAGGAGTATAGGTTTAAACAAAAACTTTGTTAAATGGTGCGACTCAAACCACTTACACCTTAACACCAGCAAGACCAAGGAGCTGGTGGTGGATTTAGAGGCCCAGGCCCCTCATGGACCCTGTGATCATCAGAGGTGACTGTGTGCAGAGGGGCAGACCTTTAAATATCTGGGAGTGCAGCTGGATGACAAATTGGACTGGACTGCCAATACTGATGCTCTATGAGAAAGCTCAGAGCAGAATATACTTTCTGAGAAGGTTGGCATCCTTCAACATCTGCAGTAAGATGCTGCAGATGTTCTACCAAACGTTTATGGGTCCCCTCTTCTCGGGTGGTGTGCTGGGTGAGCATAAAGATGAAAGCCCCCACGCCTGGACAAACTTTTTAAAGAAGGCAGGCTCCATTGTAGGATTAAAGTTGGACAGTTTAACATCTGTGGCAGAGCGGGGGCACTAAGCAAACTCCCAATCATGAAGAATCCACTGCATCCACTTAACAGTGTCATCTCCAGGCAGGGGAGTAGCTTCAGTGACAGACTTTTGTCACTGTCCTGCTCCACTGACAGACTGAGGAGATGTCCTACCCTACACTATCGCTCTTCAATTCCCCCGGGGGAGTAAATCGAACATTAATTTTATTTTAATTCTTTTTCATTTTTATTACTATTTAATTTAATATTGTTTCTTTGTACCCAGTATACTGCTGCTGGATTAGGGAATTTTCCCCTTGGGATTAATAAAGTATCTATCTATCTATCTATCTATCATAAGTATATTAATTGCAATTTTCAGTAATCTGGTTGGGTCCAGGTGTAGGCAGGTTATTGGTTTTGTTTAGTGCGATTATAAGAAAAATACTAATAATAACTATGCACTTAAAGAACG
This sequence comes from Polypterus senegalus, assembly GCF_016835505.1. Taxonomy (NCBI): domain Eukaryota; kingdom Metazoa; phylum Chordata; class Cladistia; order Polypteriformes; family Polypteridae; genus Polypterus; species Polypterus senegalus. The sequence continues at coordinate 16,641 of NW_024384573.1, forward strand.
CAGTTACGGTTTGCACTGGCATTTTCAACTTAGTCTTTCCTTTTTGTACTCTTAACTAGTGCAGTTCTACTAAAGCCAGAGAAAATTTTTACACTCAAGATCGACTGTTTCTGCATTTTAAAATAGTTTTAGAAAGCACATGAGGGATGCATTTGTTTTTGTCTGTTATTAATTTTCAAAGTGGGGAGTTAAAGAGCTTTATTTCACTTTATAACACAAGAAGAATAAGGGAAGAGCTACTTACATTATCAACAAATTTGGATGTAATGTTCTGATTCATATGTGCACTGCTTTCATTTCAATGCATACGTTTATTGACAAGGATAGAAGCAGTTGACATTTCAATTGTGATCTGAAGTTTAGATGAGTAATAACTATGTTTTGAATATCAACACCACAAGCAAAAATGTTTTAACAGGTTGGCAAAATTCCCCAAACTTCAGTAGGTATGTACAAAGAATGTTTGCTAAAGCAGTTTGTGTACACATCTGTGTAAACAGGGCTGGCGGGGTGGAGTGGGGTGGCACTTTAGTTAGTCGGCATTGTCATGTAACCTTTTATAACATTAATTAGCCTTTAAGACTGTATTCCAGAGACAAGGTTACACATTAAAAGAATGTAACTTAAAAGGCTACATGCAGAATGCATAACAGTTAGATAGCATTTATATAAAACAATATAAAAAAATCCATCCATCCATCCATTATCCAACACGCATATCCTAACACAGGGTCACAGGGCTATTGAGCCAATCCCAGCCAACACAGGGTGCAAGGCAGGAAACAAACCCTGGGCAGGGCGCCAGTCCACCGCAGTATAAACAAATCTCTCTATTATAATAAAAAAATCTTGGGTCGAGCGTTTATTTTTTGGAAGACACTTTTTGGGGTCCATGAGAAACACTTAACATCCCGCGAGACAAGGCAGTGAGACAAAAGGACAGCCTGCTGGCTTTTTAAATGATCGGCGTGCAGCTCGACAACAGAACACGCAGCTCAGCAGCAGCAAGCAGCAGATGATCCGTCTGCATCTCCTTAGCCCGTTAACGCCCCCCTTCACAATGAAGCAGCAGAGACGTGAACTATTACATAAAAACAAAAAAACATGCAAGATAAAAAATTCAAAAACAGCAATAAAAAGGGGAATATACTTAAGCCAAGGAATAAACTGTGGCAGAAACATAAACGCAGCAATCTGTGTTTTGTGATTTAAAACCATCCCAAAAAAGGGGAAATTTCGCCCGTGATCCTAAGCCCAAATTTGAGGTAGAAAAAAAAGATCTGCTTTTAAGTTAGTAGAACAGCTTCTTTTCCAAATGGGCATATATTTATCAGGTAATTGTGTAAACTGCAACAATTGAAGCTACTTTTTCTGCTTATAATTTTATGATAAACCAAATACTGAGGTACTTCTGGTAGAGGATCAAACCTTAATTCTAGTTCTAAATATCATCTCTTTATACTGTCTGGAATTTTTTTACTGAATTTATTAAAAGCAAGTAACATTCCATATAAACAACTCAAACTTAACTAAACTAAATTCAATTCAACCCTCACCCATGAGAAAGGGAGGAAGGCCTCTTTAAGAGTAGTGCAATTTTATTTATAGTCCATTTTGTCCAGTTTTTGAGAAGCCCCACACAGATATATGGCTTGTAGTTGGTACAGAAGTTAAGTGTATTAAAAGTATCTTGCAGTTTTAGGTTTACAGTTACAGGCTTGGGGGTAGATGTTTTTAATTTTTTTTGCTATGCAGTTGTCTTCCATATTTTGGGAAAAATTTTCAAACCTATGTTTTAGTCTCTGATGGAATAGGTACCTGAACCTTTTCAGTTCAGTTTGTGGGAAAGTTGTGTCCTAAAAAAATTTTATACAAAAAAGTCTGTGTTGAACAATTTAGGCGTAATTGATGACTGAATGGTCAAGAAAATACAAAGTAAAATAGTTGTATATTTATTTGGTTCATGAAAACAAAAGGAACACTTAATCAGAGGGCACACTTTAATTGATTTTCTTTACTGTAAATACGAAGTTATTCACAACAGAATTGAACATAATTTGAACATTAATCAATATCACAGATTTTAAATGTTGTAAGTCCAAAAACATTTTACTCACATATGCACAAAAGATGTTGCTGGTTGAGCAAGGAAAACAAATCTAGAAGAGTCATTTATTTTCAAGGAGACAAACCCGGTCTTCCTTTAAATGAATCCATGCCTTGTTTTTCCTTATGAATTTTGATAGCATTTGGTTTTTTTTTTCATGCCATTTTGTATTTAATGCTATGACATTGTTTAGCCTCAATCAAATTTTCCTCATCTTCATCTCATTACTAGTCTTGGTTTGGTTGTCTGCTGTGAAATAAAAGAGTATGGCATTTACCCATGCTAATGTGAATTTAAAAGTTTCTATTAAATCTCCCCATTCTTCCCAGAAAGCTATCGAATTTAATTTCGCAAGACTAAGTGCACTGCAGCTGTGTCATACTGATGATTATTGTTATTTATCCCTGCTCCATTTAATTTAATGCTTCAACATACTACATGCAGCATGCCCCAACAAACTAAAGTCAGTCAACCAGATATTGTTTCACAAATAGACCATAAGGAACAAGTATACTTTGGTTTTTCTTTATTTTTCCAGCTTATGGTTTATATATATAATATTAGTGTTTTTGTTGTTATGGTTAGATAGATAGATAGATAGATAGATAGATGATAGATAGATAGATAGATAGATAGATAGATAAAAGATAGATAGATAGATAGATAGATAGATAGATAGATAGAATATGATGCACAAGCAATTGACAGGCAGGAAAGATTAGTACAGACCAGGCCCGTCCACAGTAGGGCACATATGAGTGAAAGGATAACCTGAGTGGCAGAAGGGGTCCAGCATGGAAGGAAGAGTGCTACCATGATGTATGGGTTTCTAAAGCAGGAATAAAGAGGTATACTAGTACAGGGCAGAAAAGGTTTAAATCTGGGAGGAAAAAAA
>NW_024384574.1:0-26839 GCF_016835505.1 Polypterus senegalus
CGTCTTCTCCCTCACACCAGCTCTCTCCACCTGCTTCTTGCCTTCTCCTGCAAATTCCCGTTCTTTCTCATTCCTTTCCTTTTTTCCCCATAGCCGACTCGTGCTTCTATTTATCAAGAACGCGTGGCAGCTGTGGCAAATCAGCAACCCCAGGAACAATCACGGATGTGGACAGTTTCCCACCTGTGCATTTAGGTGAGAAACGCCCACACCACAAATCGCCCCGAGAACCGCTTCAGCCACACTACCATGCCCCCTCACTAAGCTGCGAGCGTGGTTATTATTTATTTAAAAGTGTCCTTTTTTACATGGGCTGTGGACCCAATGCACCACACCCTCTCTGTGTAGCTTGATCATTTTCGCTTCCATCCTTTCGTTCCTACCACAATTCTATATCAGTCCATAGCAGTAGAGATTTTTTCCCTTTGAGATATCATGTGTTTTCATAGTGTTCCTTTAAATTGTTTTGAGCAGTTTATATATATATACTGTGATGGATGGCGTCACAGTATATATATATACTGTGGACCAGGGGAGCAAAAATGGGAAACAACATCTCCCCCTGGACGCTAGTTGGCAGCCTCCCTGGGTTACAGCAGTGCCTCAGAATCCCCCAAGGCTTCATGGGGGTTGGAGTTTTGTGCAGCCCTGTTGGGTTCCGCAGGGGGTGCTGCAGCAGGAACTGCTGGACCCTTCCGGGCACTAGTTTCGCCACACCTGGAAGTGGAGCCGGTTGTCAACAATCAAGCACCTGGAGCACTTCCAGGTGCCCAATAAAAGGAGCCAGCAACCACCACTCAGCGGCCAGAGACTGTGGGACTGTGTTGTGGCTGGTGGACATGGGGAAGATGTGCCCTCCAGCTGAAGAAAATAAAAGTTTATTTTATATGTGTGCCTCCATGTCCAATCTGTGTCGGGTCGGGCGCATATATAGCGTATTATTAAAATACATAAACACGGACACACACTTAATGTCAAGACCTTATAATAACAAGGTTCTAGCATTGAGTCATGGTTTTAGAATAATGAGCTTCAAAGTTTTTGACTCTCCATTTATCAGGAGTATACAATCCTTTTCCATGCGGCATTTTCAGTTAAAGACAATGCAAGTTTTATTAAAAATGTGACTCCTAAATAAAGATAAGTAAGACCCTTTTGTTCTAGACTATGTTTGTAAGTGAACAGCAAAGTCTTGATCAGGATGCTCAGTTTCCAAGATGTTTTATCCTGTGGGATTACCGGCGAGTCCAGCGTGCCATTTGTAGACTGTGTTGTTAATAATTAGTCAAAATAAATTTTACAACCATTTAAAGAAATATTTACAATTAACAATAAATAACAGGTCAGTTGAACTGAAAGAAAAATTAATCTTCTTTGTGCATTCTAACAAATAGACCAATCGGGGAATATACTGAAGCTTAAGTATTAAAACTGCAGTATGCCCACTTCTATATATTAGATATAAATAAAAGAACAATGTAAAGGGGATAGACATGTGTGCTTGTAATGTACAAAAAAGGAATAAAACTGTACAATGCAGTTATAAAAATTAAAGAAAAAAAGCAGATGGCATGAATTGACTAACACAGATAAGCAGACAATTTCAAATATATAGAACTTGATCAACAATCTTTAACAATAACAACGTGCTTTATTATTTACATCAATTTAAATCAAAAATATACAACTCTATTATGCACAGTCAGTTTCACACTCAGAAATAAAAAAGACAAAAGACAAATAAATAAAGGGACACGTTTATTAGAGGAGGCGTTCAGATGGAATCCCAAGTTGAAATGCCTTAGTGATGCTGTCTGTTGTTGTACTCCAACAGTTGGAAGCACAAGTGTGTCAAACACATTTCTTTCACTTAAAAAAATGAAGATTTACTTTCACCAGTACTAAAAGATTAATGCATATTTTAAATTTCACTTTAAACTTATATTTACATGTATATACAGTATATTTAGTTTATATTGTTGTCTAAATTCACTACAAGTATAAAGTAAGACTCACTGTCTGCTGGTCAATGAACAGACCTTCTGCCTCTGGTAGAGAAAACCTCTCAACTGTTTCTAGAGCTTTAATAAGAGCCGATAAGAAACACAGAAACAGAGAGGATGTTACTCATAGAGACACTTTCTGTACTCATTAACAACAACAACAACAAAAACAACAAGATTTATTTATATAGCACATTTTCATACAAACAGTAGCTCAAAGTGCTTTACATAATGAAGAATAGAAAAATAAAGACACAATAAGAAAACAAAATAAGTCAACATTAATTAACATAGAATAAGAGTAAGGTCCAATGGCAAGGGGACAGAAAAACAAAAAAAACTCCAGGCTGGAGAAAAAATAAAATCTGTAGGGATTCCAGACCATTAGACTGCCCAGTCCCTCTGGGCATTCTACCTAACATAAATGAAACAGTCCTCTTTGGATTTAGGGTTCTCACGGAAGGACTTGAAGATGATGGTCACGTAGACTTCTGCCTTTTAATCCATCCATCATTGTTGGAGCATCATGGTGCTTTGAGTAGGTGGAGGTGGTGCAGGCCACCACCACAAAGAAACCGGAAAAAGAAACAGAAGAGAGTAGGGGTCAGTACGATTTTAGAGCCACCATGAATAGTTATTATGATGAATTGAACATACAGAGTATCAGGATTAAGTTAAGTTGAAGTTATAAAAGGCCATGTTAAAGTAATGTGTTTTCAGCAGTGTTTTAAAGTGCTCTACTGTATCAGCCTGGCGAATTCCTATTGGCAGGCTATTCCAGATTTTAGGTGCATAACAGCAGAAGGCCGCCTCACCACTTCTTTTAAGTTTTGTTCTTGGAATTCTAAGGAGACACTCATTTGAGGATCTGAGGTTACGATTTGGAATATAAGGTGTCAGACATTCCGATATATAAGATGGGGTGAGATTATTTAAGGCTTTATAAACCATAAGCAGAATTTTAAAGTCAATCCTGAATGACACAGGTAACCAGTGTAGTGACATCAAAACTGGAAAGAAATGTGTGCTGATTTTCTTTTCCTAGTTAGGATTCTAGCAGCTGCATTCTGCACTAGTTGCAAACGATTTATGTCTTTTTGGGTAGTCCTGAGAGGAGTGCGTTACAGTAATCTAGTCGACTGAAAACAAACGCGTGAACTAATTTCTCAGCATCTTTCAGTGATATAAGAGGTCTAACTTTACTTATGTTTCTTAAGTGAAAAATGCTGTCCTAGTGATTAATATGCGATTTAAAATTCAGATTACAGTCAACAATTACCCCTAAGCTTTTTACCTCCGTCTTGACTTTTAATCCTAATGTATCCAGTTTATTTCTAATAGCCTCATTGTATCCATTATTGCCAATCACTAAGATTTCAGTTTTCTCTTTATTTAACTTGAGAAAGTTACTATTCATCCATTCTGAGATACAAGTCAGACATTGTGTTAGTGAATCAAGAGAATCGGGTCATCAGGTGCTATTGATAAGTACAGCTGTGTGTCATCAGCATAGCTGTGGTAGCTCACGTTGTGCCCTGAGATAATCTGACCTAACGGAAGCATGTAGATTGAGAAGAGCAGCGGACCCAGGATAGAGCCTTGTGGAACACCATATTGGATATCATGTGTCTTTGAGTTGTAATTACCACAACTAACAAAATTTTCTCCCTGTCAGGTAGGATTCAAACCAATTTAAGACACTGCCAGAGAGGCCCACCCATTGACTAAGGCGATTTCTAAGAATATTATGATCAATGGTGTCAAATGCAGCACTCAGATCTAAGAGGATGAGAACAGATAAATGGCCTCTGTCTGCATTCACAAATCATTTACTACTTTAACGAGTGCAGTTTCTGTGCTGTGATTTGTTCTAAAACCGACTGAAATTTATCAAGAATAGCATGTTTATTTAGGTGGTCATTTAACTGCATAATGACTGCCTTCTCCAGAACTTTACTTAAGAAAGGCAGGTTAGAGATGGGTCTAAAATTTTCAAGAGCGAGGGTCAAGATTATGTTTCTTAAGTAGGGGTTTAACTACAGCAGTCTTAAGACAGTCTGGGAAGACCCCGTATCTAATGATGAATTTACTATGTCAAGAACATTATCAATTAGCACCCGATACTTCTTTGAAAAATTGTTGGTATTGGGTCAAGGACACAGGTGGAGGGTTTTAATTGAGATATTATTTTTTGTAAATCAGGTAAATCTATCCTAGTAAAAGAGTTTAATTTGTTTATAACAGGATGCTGGGGTTTAGGAGGATCCTTAGTGTTGGAGGGATATACTATGTTATTTCTAATATCATTAATTTTTTGATTGAAAAATACAGCGATAGCCTCACAGGTTTTACTGGAAGTACTTAGGAGGCATTCCTTTGAGTTACCTGGGTTTAGTAGACGATCGAATTAGAAAATAAGACTCTGGGATTACTAGCATTGTTATTTATAATCTTGGAGAAATAGCAGCGCCTCTCAAGACAGACAGTGTTATTGTATTCTGTTATTTTAACTTTTAATATTTCATAGTGGGTGGTTAGTTTAGTCTTCCTCCATTTACGCTCAGCTCTACGGCATGTTCTCTTTAAATCCGACTCTCTTTGGGTCTTCCATGGTATAATAATGCTAGAAGATTTTGTCAACAGCAGCTCTCAATTTAGTATTAAATCTTTCCACCTTACTATTTACATTATCCTCGCTATTATAGCTGGCACTATAAATGGACTGATTGCTTAGAATGTTTGTAAGTTTTAAAGCTGCTGCAGTCAAAGAAGCGTTTTTAACAATATGCTTCTCATGAGTGTTTTTATCATTATTTCTATATTAAAAAGTAGAAGAAAATGGTCTGATAGACCAATATCAATGATCTGTTTTATATCAACTTTCAGTCCTTTAGTAATCACTAAGTCTAATGTATGACCTGCTTTATGTGTAGGCTGATTAACGAGCTGTCTCAAATCAAAAGAATCCAGGAGGTTCATAAATTCTTTTACTTTTAGATCACACTGATTATCTATATGAAAATTAAAGTCGCCAACTATTAGGAGTGTGTCATAGTTAGTAATTAAAATTGACATTAAGTCAGAGAATTCCTCAAAAAAAGACTTTTGGAGGTCTATACACAGATAATACTAGAACGTGAGAATCTTCATGGAAAGCAACGGCAAGATACTCAAAGGACTTGAATTTACCAAAACTGACATCTTTACATTTTAACCAGCTTGAGTAAATGTTTGCCAAGCCGCCCCCCTTTTTCCCTGGCAGTCTGCACGAGTAAAACTGTAATCCGAGGCAGATTCAATTAAAACAGCTGCGCGTCTGAGTTAAGCCACGTTTCACTTAGTGCAATAAAATCTATTTTTTTATCACTAATAAGATCGTTGATAAAAACGTTTTGTTAGTTAAAGCTCTAACATTTAATAGTGCCATATTTAATGTTTGGATGGGCAGAGATGAGTATTATATGCGTTATTGATATTTGGAATAGGAACTAAATTATTTTTATTAGCGCCGCTCTGTGTGTATTTTTGTTTAATCTGTGATCTGTTTTTATAGATTTAATACATTGTTCCTCTAAAATAGTAATTTTAATTAGATTATTGGAGTTTATGCCGTATTTCCTAGATTTTCTCGTGCATTGAGATTGCTTATTACAGTATTAATGTTGTGCACTTTAACGGAAGATTCTATTAAACACTTCATGTCCTAGCACAACAGTATCATTTCGGAAGGGGTTAAGATAAACGAATTACCTTAGATATGTTTTGAAAAGGACCGGTGCGAAACTGTTCGGATGCAGGCCATCTCGCTTGAAGAAACGCGGCCTTTCCAAAAAGAGATTCCAATTGTTGATGAAACCGACATCTTGCTTCTTGCAGAAACCCTGTAGCCAGTTGTTCAATCCTAGCAGACGACTGTAGTACTCGTTGGATCGTCTGACGAGAGGTAGTGGACCCGAAATGAAGATCTTTGCCGATGGGGTTCTCTCCTTCGTGTCTTTAATCAAAGCTGCGAAGTCAGCCTTAAGGATTTCTGATTGTCGGTGCCTTATATCGTTTACAGACTAACTGTAGCCAAATGAGCCTCTGGCATCAGCACATCCAGAATGATGTGAACTCTGTTGATCTTTTCAAAGGTGCCCCAACTCTTCACAGCACTTCATCCAGGTAGTTGTAGAGGCCATCAGTCAGTTCCTCATCTTCTACTGTATATAGGTCATTACTTGTTGACCTTTAGGATCTTCATCATTTTTTAACCATTTAGATGCCCCCTTTTTTGAGATACAACAACCTGTTGGACAAGCAAATCCAAGAGTTTGGTGCTATAAATTCATCATAGCTCTTTGCTGCTGGATAGATAACAAAGTCTTACTTATTATCTGAAATAAGTTACCAGCAAGTGATTATCTGCTCCATGGTCCTTTATGATGAACTCCTGCAGTTTTTCATGTTGAGTCCTCCTGGAAGCCCTGCTGATCCCTGCTTCCTCATAAACCCAAGCCTTTTGTTCTGGAGTCAGCTGTCCTACTGCAGACACACAGCCAGCCTGCTATCCTACACTGTGGACACACACATAAAAACATCAAACTGTCATATATAGTATTTGTCTTGTGCAAGCTATCTTTTTTTGGTCCTGTTTCCTCATAAAAGTGGACATTTTGGAATAGAGTTCAAACTGTGAGAATTACTATGTGGTTCACTACAAAAACTGTTGTTCGTAGTTATCTCAATAGTTTTTTTAGAATACATCAATTATTTCAGAGTATTATGAATACACCAATCTGGGGCTTTATGTATAACGCCCTGCGTAGAACTCGCACTATAACATGGCGTAAGCACAAAAGCCGAAATGTGCTTACGCACAGAAAAATCTAGATGCAGGAATCTGTGCGTACTCCAACTTCCACGTTCTTCCGCTACATAAATCCCGATCAGTGTGAAAACTAACGCTCGAGAACGCGCTTTATGTAACGTCCCAACTCCTCCCAGAATTATGTCTCTTTGAATATGCAAATCAATATAAATCGCCTTTAAGCGCAGCCTTCTGTGAAAAGACAATGGTCAAAGCACGGGGAAAATATAAAATTTCAGCGAATACCAAGTGGAGGCAAAGGAAAAACATACTATTTGTTCAAATAAACCGTGGTATAATCAACAAAAGGAAGTTGATCGAGTGACTTAGCGTGTTGGAGAAACTTGAAAGCTCACATTCACAAAATCGCACAGTGTCGGAAATAAAAAAGAAGTCACATATCAAAGTCGCCGTGAAAAGCCGAGTTGTAGCCCACTGTCTGAGTGTCATATGAAAGCTTATTAGGGTACAGAGAAAAAAGGCACGAAATGTCAACTTCAATCTCGAAATTTCCACTTTAATCCGTAGTTTATTTTGTCATTAAAGTAGAACATCATAAACTTCATCTTAAAATCGTTTAATTAACCAGTTTCTCAAATCACATCGTAATTAAAGTAGCACTTTAAATGCTTTGTTTTGTATGTGATCTTCTATGTGCTCTATGTGTGTGAATCACTACTTGCTTCTTAAACCGGCTCTCTTCCTCCAACTGGACACAGAATCCATTACATTCGTGATATTACAGCTCTCTGAATAACTAAAATACTGAGATGTATACGTTATATCATTTTCATGATGATAGGAGTTAAAGCACGTTATTAAACATGTGTTTCACTTCGATGAAATAATTTATTGCAGCAGTACTCAGGGGCGACTCTAGGCTTGTGGTGGCACTGGGCAGAGGAAGAATTGGTGGCTCCTTCGCCCGCCCGTCAGTAAGGTAGCTTATGCACGGTGGATGGCCACGTCCATTGCAGACACTGCATAGCCACCTCATGCTCATGACACAAGCATTTAACTTTTGCCGAAATTTGTCGCTGCGTTTTTAGCTGTGTTGTTATTTTCTCTTTCTGTTTTATATTCAATATATATTGGGTAGCCGTCACTGCAGTCAGTGCTTTTCTTTCCCCAAGTAACCGATCGCCATACAATCAGCTCTGTAATAGAAGTTAAGCCATCTGTAAGCTTAGCGCCGATTCTTGAAAACGTTTAAAGAACATTGAAATATCTTAGTGGTACATGGTTAATTATTCTATCCTTAACGATACTCCCAGTGAAGAATATAGATTATTTAAATGAAGTTAAAGTTTTATCTGTATAATTTAATAAACATTTTGCTGCATTTCACCTTAAAAATGATATCGTCATCATATGTAAATACGCGCTTTATAAAGTGGCTCAGGTTGTGCGATATTATAACTGTAGTGCAAGTTTACAGTGGGGTGATTGTACTTATAAGTACAAACAGTTCTACAAGGTGCAATTGATTGAGTGCATTTAAAGTTCTTGGGATGAAACTGTTTCTGAACCGCGAGGTCCGTACAGGAAAGGCTTTAAAACGTTTTGCAGTGGCTGAGACAGCGTGTCCATGAAACTGTATAATGATAATTCTCTTTTCGATCAGCTGCTGCTGTGACTCACACTTAGATACAGTGATATAAATACTCCGAGTGGTGCAGTGAGAGAAATATGGAAAAAGATGATCTGCTGTGGCAACTCCTAACAGGAGGAGCTGAAAGAAGAAGAAGAAGAAGAAGGAGAAGTGAGAGTAACAACGCTAAAGCAGTTATGGTATTTGGAATGCTATGGCTATTCCCTGGACCATTATATTGGTACAAGTTAATTACAATCAGATGCATTACACTAATAAACAATATGCGGTTAGTTTCAGTGTATTTATAAAGCTGCGCCAGGAAAATAAGGAGTAACCACACAGGAACAGTAGCACTGCTTTGACGCTGGGTGCCGCCAGTCTGCAAAACCGAGCAGATAACTTGCGTATGACAAGCCATGAGGTACCGTGGAAAAGTGCGTGGCTTTACGCCAAGTGTAGGTTTTATACATCGCGATTTGAACGTGGAAAAGTTCTTATGCAACATTTCTGTGCGTACGCACCGTTTATACATGAGGCCCCTGGACACTACCTAAAGTAATATACAAGTCACAGGCATGTAATCATAAGATAAAAAAGGATATATACAGTGCTTTCCACTATTATTATTATTATGAAAATTAGTGAGGGTTAGAAAAAATCAGTTTGCTGAAGAACTGTCATCTTGCACTGAAAAAATGAGGAACATCTGACTTTTAATTGAAACAATTTAATTCAAAGAAAAACAAAGCCCTCGTCAAGAAATAACTTTAAAATTAACATTTTTTTAAGGGGTATCATTAATAGTGGAGGGCATGTTAAATGAATGCCACAGTTAAAAGTATGCCACACATGAAGAAAAAAATATACATTATCAGCATCTTTAAAAGACTGACAGTAAAATCAAGGGGTTCTTCCATAAAGTGCATACTGACAGAGGACAAGAGAACAAGTACTGAAATCATAAACAATCTAAACACAAATGTAAGGTTACATAAAGCCTACAGTTCATGTTTAAATACCATCAATATGTCTATTCCACAGTCTACTGAACCAGTAGGGATGTCCTAGGAAAAGAAGGAAAGAAAAAAAATCCATGTTAAAGTCAGATACTACAAGTGAATTACAAGTTTAAGAAATGGTTATTTGAAATTTACCTGATTTTTCATTAACATCCAATTTCAAGAAGATATTCTAATAGCAAGTTGGCTGAAAAGAAAAATTATAAATGTCACTTGTAATTGAATTGAAAAGGCTGTGTGCACATCGTGACTGTCAGTCTGAGTCACATACAATTTAGTGGCACACTGCCCATTGCAGGAAAGTCTTTAACAGTTTAGAAATGGCAGGACCATCTGCACAAAACTACCATGAAATTTTGTTAAAATTGACGATACCAAAACTTGGCAGATTTGGTATTACAATTTAGACACATTGCTCCAAGAACTCCAACATAAGGAACTAAACTGAAAAGAAAAAAAGGTAATATCGTGCACCACTGCAGTCAATTTGAACTTTATCAAAAGCCAGCTTCAAGACAGAATGATTAATCAAGTGTTTCCTAGATACTTGTAAAAGTTTTTTTGTCTTCCATGCACAGTCAAGGAGTTCTCATGAAACTTGCCTTGTAGAATTTGAAGAGTTGCTGGTGCCGCTGAGTACCAGTCCACTTCAAGCACTAAATATGCATCAATTACTACAGCGAAAATGATTATTAATACAAACGTAAAGGTTCATGGTACAAACATTAAAAAATGAAGGAAACTGTGCAAATTTCAAATGTTTTCATTTCAAAGCACACTTACTTCCACTGTCAAAAATACGAGCAATTAGTTTAGTTGCTTCTTCTTCTTTTGTCTAATGGAGTTTCGTTGCTGTAGCTTCTTTTCTGTCTCCTTTCGTTTAATGGAGTTTCGTCACTTGGTACAATGGCAGGTTATTTAAGAGAAACTTTTTAAGGCGGAACCTCAAAGAGGTAGGCATCACGAACTGTGAGATGATTGGTTAAAGTTAACTTAATAGACAACTTCAAACATTGATAATTGGACAGGTGAGTTTTTGATTGTCATACATTGACAACAATCTCATTCGTTGAATTTCTGAATTAGCACAATATGATTTGCCGAAGTCGAATTTGATTGACAGTTATCCCACCTTTAGATTCACCCATAACATCTCCGGTCTGCAGCAAAACCGTACTCAAAGAAATCGGCACATCCACATAAAAATGACAAGGGTGAGCTTTCTTTAAGGCTTTTACTGGATGTACCTCGTTGTAAACTGAAATATATACAAAAGCAACTTACAGGTATGTACAGGTATACAACTGAAGACAATAAATAATGATTTACAAAGCCATACATAGCAGACAGTATACATTAAACAATAAAGCTTTAAAAACACTTACAATGCAAGTGATTTCCACTGTTAGATCGAGACAAAGGGAAACACGTAGACAGAGGTTTAAATTGCTGCGTACCACAACTAACCAGACCAAGGGGTTTATATACCTTAAAGATATGTTTCAGACGTGACCGAAACAAGAGATATAGGGGTGTCCCTGTGAGACACATGGGGTGTATTGTATTTCAGTGTTTATTATGGGACCTATGTGGTTTACGTGAGTTTCATAGACATTTATGACATCACTGTGAGTGTGGGGCGTGACTGACAGGTGTGTTAAAAAATGACAAGACAAAGGTAGAGCACAGTTCAACAAATAACAGTAAGAGCTAACAACATGTGGGGCAGAACAATTATATATTGTAATATATAATATAATATAATATCCATCCATTATCCAACGCTATATCCAGCTACAGGGTCACGGGGGTCTGCTGGAGCCAATCCCAGCCAACACAGGTTGCAAGGCAGGAAACAAACCCCGGGCAGGGCGCCACACCCACACACCAAGCACAAACTGGGGACAATTTAGAATCGCCAATGCACCTAACCTGAATGTCTTTGGACCGTGGGAGGAAACCCACGCAGATATGGGGAAAACATGCAAACTCCACACCGGGAGGACCCGAAGCGAATCCCAGTCTCTTAACTGCGAGGCAGCAGCACTACCCACTGAGCCAACGTGCTGCCCTGTAATATAATATAATATAATGTAATAGACCTGGGAATCAATTTTAAAAATTTAATGGCATGGTTTAAACTTAAACATGACCTAAAACCTGACATTTTAACAAAATACTACTTGAGTAAGTACAACCTGAATTTGAATGCCTTCCTAAAAGGCACATTGAAAAGAAAAAAAAAAAAGAAAACAAAGCCATTGTATTAATTGCATTAATTCTCAAATTGGTATGGCATATACACACAGAAGTGTCAAAGTAAAATTAAACGATCAAAACACTGTAGACTTTGAATGTACTGTTGAGAAGACTGACTTAATTGAAATAAGAATCTCTTAAATGAGCATACATTAAAACTTGTCTTAAAACTCCACAAATGTCATCCTTAATTGTTCATCACCATCAACGACTTTATAACTATACCCTAAACAAGTGTTTTGCAACTGGTGCACAATGGAAGCTACCCAGGTGTGCTGTATAGAACAGCCTGTATGAATGTGCAAAGGAATGATGAACTTGAGAAAAATGTGTCTAAAGTGCTGAATTTTTGCTGTGTCTGCGAAAACCAACCTCCAAGCTGCATTTTTTTGTGCTGGCGTCTCTGACAGTTCTGCACCTTCGAACAGCTTAGCAAGAGTATAGATATAATGCTTTTGTGATTGGTATAGTTGTGATGTGCCTTGGGATATTTTGGGTTACAAAATATGTGCCATCAGATAAAAATGGTTGGGAAACACTGCTCTACCTACACCTTTGCTTCTCGCTTGCTAAAAAAAAGATTTTCATAACAGCTACCGTGCTTAAAAACTGACACTGTACATTACTTGGGTTGTATTTCTGCATAAATTAGTAAAGATACTGCAAACTGGAGTAATGGGTAGGGGTAATCATAACACTTCTGTTTTGTAGAATTTTGTCATTATATTAGGGTAGTAAGCACTGTAAGCTACCTGGCAGACTGGCTAATTAAATATAGAGGTACTAGAGACATTTTGGTTTTAGCGCCTTTTTGCCTTTTTATTTTAGACGCATGTGGTATGACATTGATTTGATCTTCTTACAGAAGCATATGCAAAAAAAGACAGCATACTTTTTACCTTTGCTACTTTTCAGTTTCACAGTTTCATAATGTAAAAAAAAATTACATAAAAATGCCGCCCTGAGCAAAGAAGATCTTCTGATTGCCAGCCTTGGATGCGACAGTACTTTTTAATTTGTCAAACAGGCCACATTAATCACAAAAATTAACAAGATAACTTTCCTAGGCATTCTGTGGTGTGTGTTTTGTCCCTGTTAAAGAATATTTATAAAAGTTCTTAAGAACTTTCAAACAGTATTTTAGACCTTTAGACCAACAATTTTTTTGACACAGATTCTTTGGTGACTCTTAAAAGACAGTAGAAGGTAATGAAAATTACTAGGAGACTCAAAAGTCAAAGAACTGGCTAAAGGTCAAAACCAGAAGTCAAAGAGATCTTTAATCAAGAATAAAAAATGCAATTGGAAAATTCAGAGTCTAAAACAAAAGCAGAGATTGAAAAAAACTAGAAACACTAAGTAATAATCTTTTAATGCAGCAAAACACGATTTAATTGCCAAGCTTTGACCTATGTATTGTTGCCAGACTGATGTCACAAATGAGAAAACCATAGCGAATTCTGGGTAAGATCTTCATGGAGATAGCAGAGAAAGAAACATAACATAGTGATACCTAAACAGGAAACATAATGAGTGTTATGAGCAAAACAAGTTTAAATAATAAACTTTCTAAAAAAAAGTTCTATACAAAAGCAAATATCATTTTTGAATTGACAATCATGAGCCTCAAAAACGTATAATCCCTACACATTGATAGCAACTGCACAGGAATTTACACAAAAAACTTAATTAATGTTGGACTTTATAACAGATTCACTCTGTTTAGAGAACTACGAAATATAATAAACAACATAAAAAAGAAAGCCTACTAATATAACGCATGCACTCTTCAAAGTTATTGCATTCTGAATGTAGCCTTAGTAGCCTCTAGTAACATAGAGTGTCAAATTCGGCCGGTATGGACATTTTATTTCATTTTTGCCATTGTGACTTTTCGCTTTTGTACGTTCAATATAATTTAGGGTTTCTTTACTTCACTTTCATTCCTTACTTGTTTAGATTAATTGCACCCTGTACATGCTTATGTGCAAAGTATTTTTCCTATTGTAGATTTGTATATAACAAATGAGAAAAATGCTGGTTTTAACTTTTTTCTGCAAATATCAGTAGGTTGAAGTGGAAAATATTATGTTGTGCAATCGCTTCATATGTTACTCAAATTATTAAAAAAACAGCAGTAGACAAATTGCACAGTCAATGATTAGAAAGTAGCTATGTGCAAATAGTTAAATTTAGTGTTCATTCCAACCATCCATTATCCAACCCACTACATCCTAACACAGGGTCACGGAGGTCTGCTGGAGCCAAACCCAGCAAACACAGGGCGCAAGGCAGGGAACAAACCCCGGGCAGGGCACCAACCACCGCAGTAGTGTTCATTCATCCTCTGCTTTTTCTTAACCAGTTGTCTTTCATTATAAGTCTGCAGTTGAAGAAAGTGACAAAGCAGACTGCTTAAACATAAACAAAATCCATTCTACATAATACATTGTTGTTATTGACACTCTTCATGAGCAAGGACAAGTACTTAAGTACAAGTGTGAAAATGCTTAATTTGCCTTACATTTCCCTAATCCATCTTGTGGATGGAAAAGAAATTGCATTGCAAGCTAAGAAAAGAGATACAGCCTGCACTGCATACTATTCAACTTGATATCATAGTGCAAGCTCTCACGTATTTGTCACTGCATTTCTTGAGCTTCAGTAAAAACTAAATTTCCGTTTGGGAGAAAAAATTCTATCTATACATTTATTTATCTGTCTGTCCATCTGTCTACTTTAGTGGATTTCAGTCTCCATTTTTTAGATAATTTTACTTTCTATTTAAGGTACTGTTTGTTTACAACCCATTAAAACATTCTAAATTTAATATGTTCTAAAACTTAGGATCATCACTACTACAGGATAAGATAGTAAATTAATTCAAACCAGATTCAGGGCAAAAAATCTGATGTCGAAGGTGTCTAATAAAATGGTGCCTGAATTGGGTCAAAATGACCTAGAAGGCACAGCATTGAGACAGCACTCAAAGAATTCATGAGTGTTAAGATGTTTAAATATGTTCCTTGTGTTTTGTGCTTGGAATCCCAAGAGGCAGGGCTACCATTATGTTGCTGCTTTGAGACTGCTTACTCCCTTAATATTGTGGTTGAGGAGATGGTCCCAGAAGTGTGTCCACAGTTTTTTGGATTTATTGCTTCGGTTTCTGGATTTTGAGTACTGGATAGTAGTGAAAAGTGAAGCAAAATGACACCTTTTATTGGCTAACTAAAAAGATTACAATATGCAAGCTTTCAGGACAACTCAGGCCTCTTCTTCAGGCAAGATGTAATGTACTGGATAGCAAAACTTTTGCCTCATTTTGTCTTGGTTTGCCATATTTTGTTGTTTTGCTTGTTAAATAAATTCATTTAAATTAAAGAACAAAGTTTTGTTTTTGTTCTTCAAGGTAGAAGGTTTATCAATTTTCCTCCCCTTTTAAGGGTGTTTTTGGAACATTCAAAGTAATTATTGAATTTTTAAAGCCAAAGACCCATTTCAGGCTTACCCAGGCCTGAAAGTCGGCCTGCTGAATTTGTGGTCAGGCTGTGAGCCTGGGGTGTGACCTGCTTCTGAGTCCTTATCTAGCTCTTATTGTATTGAAGCCTGCACTCTTTTCACCATTTTCTGCTGCCACTTCACAACAAAATGACACACTCAACATGAAATAAAACCATGGTGTGAGGTGAAAATATTCCTCATTTTTGAATAGGATAATTGATTTATAGAATGATGATTAATATTTTAGAATTAAAGATCATTTACATTCTGTTCTTGTTTATGTAAAGTCTGTTTTAAATTAATTCTCCTCCTGTCTAACAATACCATGTAAAGTAATCCTCTGCTGCATTCAAGCCTCCAGTCATCACATCCTAGTATCCTATGTTTGCTTCCTCTTCTATTCAGCCACTACTCCAGTGTTTTTTGTTACTATAACCGAGTAGTTGAAATTTGTTTAGTCTAAGCCTATATATAGTCCCAGTTTTAATTCTTCCTGAATATGCAATAATGTGATTTGGGGTTGGATTTGAAAAATTGCCATGAACACCTAGAATAACGAGAGCCATATTTTGGGTAAATACAACAGATTCCTGGCATATCTGAAAGAAAATACCTGATTCATAATAACAATATGATAAAATGGAGATTGTAAGGAAGACTATTTTATACAAGTGATCAACTGTAAGAAAAGCTACATGGACTTAGCCACAAATTTTCAGCTCACAGAACCACTACATGCTTTTGTCTCCAAAATGAAAAATCAATTTGATGAGACAGAGCAATTAACACTAGAATTAGTGTTAAAAAACGTGTATTTCCAGCCCACCTTACATCCATTCACACCTCTCCGTCTATTGTCTTGTAAATGTGCTTGCTATACCATCCCCCCACCCACTGCCACAGAAAGGGCAAAAAGTTCTCCCAGCTCAAACCTTGATTATCTTGTGAAGTGCTGGAGTTTTAGAGGGTAAATAATATATCGTTATTTGGAACACATGCATTTCATGTGTGTTCTGTGTCTACAACAGTCTACAAATATAATACAACAGCTTATGTGGTGCAGCAGTAAGAACTGCTGCATTGTAATCAAAAGATTCTGGCTGTCTCGCAAATTTACCATTTTAAGTGGTGAGCTGCTCTTATTGTAAATAGCAAAATACCCGCGCTTCGCAGAGGAGAAGTAGTGTGTTAAAGAAGTAATGAAAAAGAAAAGGAAACATTTTGAAAATAACGTAACATGATTGTCAATGTAATTGTTTTGTCACTGTTATGAGTGTTTCTGTCATATATATATATATATATATATATATATATATATATATATATATATATATATATATATATATATATACACACACACACATATAAACATATATATATACATATCCATACATATATATATAAACATATATATACATACATATCCACATATATACATATACACACACGCATATAAACATATATATATACATACATATCTACATATATACATATACACACACACACACATATAAACATATATATATATACATACATATCTACATATATACTGTCAGGGATGCCAGGGGCCATGACCCCCCGGGATGTCATGAGGGACTGGATGTGGGTCTGTGCCCACCCTGGATCACGTGGGGGTCACCTTCCTGGTTGTTTTGGGGGCCACGGGTACAGGGCATGGAAGCTCCACCCTGTAGGGGCCCGTGGTCACCGCCAGGAGGCGCCCCAATGCCTTGGGGACCTGTTACCCCAGCACTTCCGCCACACCAGGAAGTGCTGGGGGAAGAATGGGGCGCGCCGGAGATGCCGGGAGGACAGCTGGCACTTCCGCCACGCTGGGGCGTGGACAGAAGAGGAATGCCGGGAACACCTGGGGCTCATCCGGGGACTCTATAAAAGGGGCCGTCTCCCATCATTTGGGGCTGGAGTCGGGAGGTGGAAGGACGAAGCTGAGGAGAGCTGTGGAGGCGGCCCGAAGAAAGGCATTGTGGCCAGGATTGTGAGATTGGGGTAATTGTGCACGTGACTGGGGTCTGATTGACCAATGAACTGGGGTCTTTGTGACCATATCATTTGTATATTGTAAAATAAACGTGTGGTGGTGTTTTAACAACATGTCCGCCTGTCTGTGTCCGGGCTGGGTTCACAATACATACACACACACACACACATACACACACATATATATATATATATATATATATATATATATATATATATATATATATATATATATATATATATTGTGAACGGTACCCGGGCACAGACAGGCGGACATGTTGTTATGACACCACCACACGTTTATTTACAAATTATTTACAATATTGGGTCACCAAGACCCCCAAACAATGGTCACAAAGACCCAGTCACGTGCACAAACCCCAAACACTCAAAAGTCCTGGCCACAATGCCTTCTTCGGACGCCTCCACTCTCCACTGCTTCGTCCTCCTTCCACCCGACTCCAGCTCTGAATGACGGAGAGGCGGCCCTTTATGGAGGACCCGGATGAGCCCCAGGTGTTCCCGGCAATCTTCTGGCCGCGCCCCAGCGTGGCGGAAGTGTCGGCTGTCCTCCCGGCTGCTCCCCGGGCACCGTCCCCAGTCTTCCCCCCAGCACTTCCTGGTGTGGCAGGAGGGCTGGGGAAAAAAAATCCCAAGGCATTGGGGCGCCTCCTGGCGGTGGCCACGGGCCCCTACAGGGAAGAGCTTCCAAGCCCTTGACCCGTGGCTCCCAAAGCAACCCGGAAGGCGCACCCCACGTGATCCAGGCCGGGCTCTGACCCTCTTCCGGTCCCTCCTGGCGTCCCCCGGGTCATAGCCCCTGGCATCCCTGACAGTGCCCCACAGCCAGCGAAGACCACTGCGTGGTAAGGCGACCCGTCCCCGAGGGCAGCAGAGCTCAAGCGGGCCCCACTCGAGGACAGCCGGGTCCGCCCGCACTCCTAGCAGGGACAGGCGGAGACACAATCCAGACACCAACCCATGGTGCATCCCTGTGCCTCGCACAGGTTGTGCTCCCCTTTACCGGCACCCGGGGCCTCCTTGGTGGGCACCCCCTCCGGGACCTCCACGCCCCTTTGTTCTGAGCCACTTTCGTTCCCCGTTGGCTCCTCCAGCTCTGGCGCACCTGCGCACCGACAGAGAGATCCTTCTGCAGGCGGCCCGACATCAGAGGGCTGTTCCGCCCGAAGGGGTTCCTTCAACTCGCCGGGTCCGTCCCTACAAAGAGAACACAGGGGCAGAACGCTGCCAAAGCACCCAGCTCGTGCCCGCACGGGCAGCGTTCCCCCCCCGGCACCCGGCACTTGCCTGATCGGCACCCTCTCCGCGGCTTCCGTGTCCTCTCGGCGATGGAGTCGTCGGCACCGCCCGCTCTCTCTCGCCCGGCCTCAGGGATTCCCTCTGCTCTCTCAGAGGGCAGCCAGCCACTGCAGCGTGCACCCAGCAACGCGTCTCACCTTATCGGAGGAATCGGCACCCAGCCCTTTATTCCTCCCTTCACTCTGGGACGCCCTGACGGTTTGAGACCCCTTATGGAATAAAAGCGCCTCTGTCCCGTCTGCGTCCCTATAGTGCGGCGCAAGACCGCAGCCAAGTCGGGGCGGGCGCTAGGACCCGGGCACTTAGCAGCCCGTGTCCCTTCAGCGTCCTCACGGACTCCCCCCTCGCCCGCGCATGCAGTCAGCGGCGCCGCACCTCCTGTCGGAGGGCTGCTTACTCGGAACTGATCATTATCTTCACAGCCTTTTTCAGCAGCCCCTCCCATATGCTTTACGGAGTCGGCTGTACTCACCGTCTCCGCTGTACCTCTCCGGCTGGAGATTCCAGCGTCGCGCCGTCCCGTTGTCGAATGAAACGTTCTCAGCGCCGCGAGCGCCTTCCTCTCCAGTACCAGCACCTCAGCCCGGAGGGCACATAGCACCTGCAACACACGCTGCCCGGCGGGCTGAAGGGCGCCTCCAGCTCCGCCAAAGCAGCCGGCAAAGACAGGAAGTTAACCGGCGGAGCCTACCTGACTGTCGGCCTCCGACGCCGGCCACTTCCTGTGGGCCTTCTCCTCCGGCCCAATCGGGTCTCCCCCCTGCCCGTGATGGACATTCCCTGGTCCCGCCTCTCTACAGTCATCGGCGGGCACGCCAGACACACCGCCCAATGCGTGCCTGTCAGGGGAGGACTTCCGGTCCGCGGCCATCTTGGCTCCCTTCTCTGCGGCGGCGTGCTTGCCGGCAGCCTTGCTGTTGCCAGCGCCTCTCGAGCTGCAGCGTCTCCTCCTTCGCAGCCCTGCGGCTGCCGCTGTGCTGCCGGAGCCCGCAAACCAGCATGCGCCCGCCACTGACGCGGATCCTGGAGGTCCCTGCCTGGAAAACAAAACACACGCCCGGCCCCCAAGGGCCGGCTGCCGATAGGCAGGGAACTCACCTCCCAGGTCCCGTCATACCGAGGAAACGTCCTCGGTGTGGCCTCTCCGGACGCCATGCCGTCCCGGGCGCCTCCAGCACAGCGGCGCTCGGAGACCGCTGCACTCTTCCAATGCACGCCGCCCGCCCGCTTCAGGAATAACGGCCCTCCTGCGGACCCCTGGCGGTCCGTGGGGTTCCTTTACCCCGCGGGGCTGTGTGCACGCAGCACCGCGGTACGTGGGTGGGGTCCCCTGCTGCACCGGGCCGTCCACAACAATATTTTTTTGTACAGGTCTCCGCCTTGTAACAGGCGGAGCATCCTGCCGGCTACGCCAGATGTGAACGGTACCCGGGCACAGACAGGCGGACATGTTGTTATGACACCACCACACGTTTATTTACAAATTATTTACAATATTGGGTCACCAAGACCCCCAAACAATGGTCACAAAGACCCAGTCACGTGCACAAACCCCAAACACTCAAAAGTCCTGGCCACAATGCCTTTCTTCGGGCCGCCTCCACTCTCCACTGCTTCGTCCTCCTTCCACCCGACTCCAGCTCTGAATGACGGGAGACGGCCCCTTTTATGGAGGACCCGGATGAGCCCCAGGTGTTCCCGGCAATCTTCTGGCCACGCCCCAGCGTGGCGGAAGTGTCGGCTGTCCTCCCGGCTGCTCCCCGGGCACCGTCCCAAGTCTTCCCCCCAGCACTTCCTGGTGTGGCAGGAGTGCTGGGGAAACAAATCCCCAAGGCATTGGGGCGCCTCCTGGCGGTGGCCACGGGCCCCTACAGGGAAGAGCTTCCAAGCCCTTGACCCGTGGCTCCCAAAGCAACCGGAAGGCGCACCCCACGTGATCCAGGCCGGGCTCTGACCCTCTTCCGGTCCCTCCTGGCGTCCCGGCCGGGTCATAGCCCCTGGCATCCCTGACAATATATATACACACATATATACAGTCTTTGGGGTGCGAGCAACTGTTGCTGGGGTGCCAGAATCCATGAAGGAAGAAAAATGAAAAACATTATTTGTACAAAATTTTAATTTATTTATTCATTCCTAAATAATTAAATGGGCAGGCTATTTCGTATCAGTGCAATACGCTGCTTGTTAAAACGGATGACTCCCGCTCTTACGTGCAAGTCTGCGTGGATATTATGAACTATCGTTTCTGTTCAAGTTCTATTTAAATTTTAAATAGATGGAATTTTTATTTAGTCGACAGAATATTATTCCAGAATAAATCAACTCAAACCTTAAATAACTTATAATATTTTGCACTCCATAAAAATATATCCTGTCTAAATTATACAAGTTAGAAATAAAGTAAACGTTAAAAGAACAAAATTCAAAATTCTTTACTCTTATGTAATTTTATATAAAAAATAAACTTAAATTTTAAATATCCCAAAAGATGTTGCTCTCCATAAAAATATATCCTGTCAAAAGTATACAAATTAAAATATGAACATGGTGCATAACAAAACCTGGAAATATAAATAAAATTTGTTCTTTTCAGCAATAACAAATCAAATCATTCAGTTGTCTTTGCTCTTATGTCATTTTATAAGAGCTGGACGCATGGCATCTTTTTGGCAACAAGTTCGTTTATGTTTGGTGTGAGGTTCTGTGTTGTGGAGATTCTCAGGATGGACTGCAGGTGCTCATCAGTGAGGCGACTCCTGTGTGCTGTTTTGTTAGTATTCATGACTGAGAAGAGCTTCTCACACAGATATGTGGTACCAAACATACACAAGGTTCGAGTCGCATGTAGACGGAGATGAAGCATTTCTGCGGGAATGGAGTGAATAAACTGTGCGGTCCGTGCAGTATCGTACTTCGCTTTCAGTGTGCCATTACACTGCAGCTCAATCACCTCCATCTGAATCTGCACAGGTGCAGTTTCCACATCGACGGCAAATGGGTTGCGAAAGAACTCAAAATTCTTTTTTTGTTCTTCAAAGTCACCAAAGCGCCGCGAACTCAGTGCGCAGTGCGCTCAGTTTATCAGCAAAGTGCGATTTGGGAACACCGTTGTGTCGACTTGGTTCAACATTACTTGGCAACAGGGAAAGTGGGGCAAGTTGCACTGGTGCATTTGTGTCTCCCATAAAGTAGCTTCACTTGAAATCACTTTGCGATTTTGCAAGGATAAAAATGTCTGCTGAAGTGTCAGATTCTTCTTTAACTTTTCTGCTTTCTGTATCTTGTGCATTGCATTCAGGTCTTTCAGGTTATCTTGATGTTTTGTCTCATAGTGCCGTCTTAGATTAAATTCTGTAATTACAGCCACATTAGCTCCACAAATGAGACACACGGGTTTACTGGCAATGTCAGTAAACATATACTCAGCCTCTCATCGGTTTTAAAGGCTCAATGTTGAGAATCACCTTTTCTCTTGGCATCGTGTGGGCTAGCTTCGCAATAACTTGCAGCATCATAAGCTAGACTTGATTAACGCGTAAGTGTTCGGCAAGGCAGCTGAAGCGCTGCATAATGGGATCTGTAGTTTATTGTGTTACCAGCGCTTCATATCCCCGGCTATTAATAACAATAATATAGTATATAAAGTGATCTCGCGGGCCGGATATAATTACATGCCGGGCCGGATGTGGCCTGTGGGCCTTGAGTTTGACACATATGGACTAAATAGAAGTTGAAAAGAAATAATTTTCGAATGTGATCGCACAATTCAGATCAAGTTGACGCGCACTACAGTACATCGAGCCCGCGTGCTATTGTGGTTTTGCCTGTGTGCCTCAATAAGTTACCCTCCCTTGCTCTTACTTTTTACCGTTCATCTAATGAATACACTGAGTATGGCTTTACCAAAACAATCATTGTTCGCGAATAAAGTATCCATTATTCATGAAGCTTCAATTGGTGATCTGTCTTTCTGCATTAACCGCATATTTTTTCATACATCTCAAACCAAGGGGATGCGAGGCTAAAATGAATCGAGATGCGCGCGTACATACTCAGGAATCGAGCTTCAGACATCAGCGCTAGAGGCGAAGGCGTAGCAGTGTAATTCGGTTTTTGTTCAGCACTCTTTGGAACTGTTGCTTTTTTCTGCGCACTGCATTAGTTCACGTGAGTCGCTGAATATGGTTTTATATGTCACTCGCCGCTTCTAATTGTTTCGCTGCCTTCTTAATTATATAATGCATGTTTTTCTGTGCTTTTTGTAGCTCTTCCTGGTTTTCTACATACGTTTACGTGAGAGGCGTGATAATGTCACATGAAACTCCGCCCCCCACGGCTTTCGAGCTCAACTCCATTACAGTAAATGGAGAAAAATAGCTTCTAGTTATGACCATTATGTGTAGAATTTCAAAATAAAACCTGCCCAACTTTTGTAAGGAAGCTGTAAGGAATGAGCCTGCCAAATTTCAGCCTTCTACCTACACGGGAAGTTGGAGAATTAGTGATGAGTCAGTGAATCAGTCAGTCAGTTAGTCAGTCAGTCAGTGAGGGCTTTGCCTTTTATTAGTATAGATTTATATTACTTTTAAAAATTAGCATTTTGGTTTTTTTTCATTTTTATTCTCTTAGTCACAATCACGATACAACCTAGTCCCATACCCCCACCACAACCACCACCCCAGATCTGACGCTTAGTTTTTATTTGAAACTGGGAATAACTATAGATGTGAGTGGTGTTTTGAGACAATGGAACTGGAAATTCTCTGATTTGGAGGGATAAAAGCTAACACCCAAACACTAGTATTTCATGCCTTCATGGAATCTCATTGTCACTTGAATTTTTCCTATTCAGTTTTATTGAGTGTTCCTGCTCACATTGAATTAGTATGCACCTTATGGTCCATGATGTCAAAGTCTCACTAACAAAAAACAGAGATATAGGTATGATATATATGATATTTGGAATTATTCATTTTATGACCTGTACAGTACATTTTGGAAAACATTGTGGCACTGATGCAATATTATTCATCCATCCATCCATCCTCTTCCGCTTATCCGTGATCGGGTCGCGGGGGCAGCACCTTGAGCAGAGATACCCAGACTTCCCTCTCTTCGGCTACTTCTAGCTCTTCTGGGGGAATCCTGAGGCGTTCCCAGGCCAGCCAAGAGACATAGTCCCTCCAGCGTGTCCTGGGTCTTCCCCAGGGCCTACTCCTGGGTTAGACATGCCCAGAACACCTCACCAGGGAGGTGTCCAGGAGGCATCCTGATCAGATGCCCGAGCCACCTCATCTGACTCCTCTCGATGCGGAGGAGCAGCGGCTCTATTCTGAGCCCCTCCCAGATGACTAAACTTCTCACCCTATCTTTAAGGGAAAGCCCAGACACCCTGCGGAGGAAACTCATTTCAGCCGCTTGTATTCGCAATCTTGTTCTTTCGGTCACTACCCACAGCTCATGACCATAGGTGAGGGTAGGAATGTAGATCGACTGGTAAATGGAGAGCTTTGCCTTATGGCTGAACTCCTTTCTCACCATGACAGACTAATGCAGAGCCCGTATCACTGCGGATGCCACACCGATCCGCCTATCGATCTCACGCTCCATTTTTCCCTCACTTGTGAACAAAACCCAGAGATACTTGAACTCCACTTGGGGCAGGATATCACTCCCAACCCTGAGAGGGCACTCCACCCTTTTACGGCTGAGGTCCATGGTCTCGGATTTGGAGGTGCTGATTCCCATCCCAGCCGCTTCACACTCAGCTGCGAACCGATCCAGAGAGAGCTGAAGATCACGGACTGATGAAGCAAACATGACAACATCATCTGCAAAAAGCAGTGACCCAATCCTGAGCCCACCAAGCCGGACCCCTCACATCCTGGCTGCGCCTAGAAATTCTGCCCATAAAAGTTATGAACAGAATCGGTGACAAAGGGCAGCCCTGGTGGAGTCCAACTCTCACTGGAAATGGGTCACCGGGGCCCCCCTCTGCAGCCAGGCCTGGAGGTGGGGCTCAATGGCGAGTACCTGGTCACCGGGCCTGCACCCATGGGACTCAGCCCGAAGAGGTAATGTGGGTCCCCCTTCCCATGGGCTCACCACCTATGGGAGGGGCCAAGGAGTTTGGGTGCAGTGTGAGTTGGCTGGTGGTCGAAGGCGGGGACCATGGTGGTCTGATCCTCAGCTACAGAAGCTGGCTCCTGGGACATTGAATGTCACCTCTCTGAAGGGGAAAGAGCCTGAGCTAGTGCGCAAGGTCGAGAGGTTCCGGCTAGATATAGGCGGGCTCACCTCGATGCACAGATTGGACTCTGGAACCAATCTCCTTGAGAGGGGCTGGATTCTCTACCACTCTGGAGTTGTCCCCGGTGAGAGGCGCCGAGTGGCTGTGGGCATACTTATTGCCCCCCGACATGGAACATTATTCATATTATTCATATTCATTCGCATACCTTCTTGCGGTTGTAATCAGTGACCACATTCCCCCTCCCCCCATTTTCCTAGTCTCTATATTTTGGTGCATGGTGGTGTTTCTTTTGTACTCCAGGACATGCAGAGGAAAGAATAGTACAGAAAGGTCAGTTCTGTGCTACATACAATCATAAAATTTACAAGACAAAAAATGCTGGCAGAGGGGTGCGAAGGGATATAATGTAAGCTGGAATTACAAGTTTTTTCGTTGGCTTTGGTAATTTAGTGTTAACTATGGATATTTCTGGCATCAGACAACCTTGAAAAGGTGAGATAATATGTCTTTTTCAGATGAGACAGCAGAAAATGTGATATTGAATGGCAGTCAGAGATTTAAGGTCAAAATATCCAATGTAATCATTGACTGTTTCTTGGCATGCTTTATTAGATAGACACATACAGACACATTTACAGTCTCCTTGGCGTGTTATTTGATGTATATTGTTGTGACATTTATGTGCTTAAACATGCCAATGTGCACAGCAAACCTGCACAAAGCTTTCGCTAGTGAACTACATTTCAAGCATTGTGTTGCAGTCGAGCAATCAAAAGTTGATACAGAATCTGTTACAAAATGGTTAGCATGTAACATTTTCAAATGCATCTGATGCACTACAACTATTGTAAACTTATTCTCTAACAAACCGAGAGGCAAAAAAATATTTTTACATGCAAGAACATGTATACAAAATGAGTGCTACTGTGATGGTGCCTAGATCACATTTATAGATAATCTAACCTAAACACATTTATAAAATCTGACAACGCCACCCAATTTTATTAAGAGTCTGAAAACTCTTGAAATTTAAAGATAATAGTACACTTATTTCTTTAAATTAAGTGGTGAGTAAACACAAAATGAAAACATGGCAGCAATTTCAAGAAAAGCAACAGTAACTTGTATTACACTACACAATATAAAATCTACCAAGAAAATGAAGTTTTTAAAAATAACAGGAGTGAAACCCTTTTAAAAAGAGAGTACACAGTCCAAAGTCTAAAAGTCTGTTAAACCATAAAAGTGGAAGATAAACCCTTTGGTGGTGCAAAGTCCAAGTTGCATGCTGTGTTACCACAACAATTAATCTTCCAACAGTCTCAGTGAAACATTCTGTTCATGGAATGCTTGTTTCCCAACAAATGTATTGCTAATTTGTTGAATCCTTGTTGGTTTCTCTCCTTTGTGGAGTGAACGTTCTTTTTCACTTCTATGTTCCTTGTGTTGCTACAATGACCTAGGCATGGCTTCCTTCTTGTCTGCTGGCTTCACTCGGTGTCCTCATGTGAGTCTTCCCTTTCTCACTGGACCCACAACACTAGTGAAACTGTCTCTTCCTGCCTGGAGGTAGGTGTCACTATCCATGTGTCTCATGTCTTGTCACCCACAAATCCTCGTATGACAGCGTGTCTAAAATTATTCTATCATGGTTTGGATGGGAGGAGAAATGGGGTAGGGATTATTCTGAAGGAAAAGTATGTCAAGAGTGTTTTGGAGGTGAAAAGAGTATCGGACAGAGTAATGATTATGAAGCTGGAAATTGGATGTGTGATGATGAATGTTGTTAGTGTATATACCCTACAAGTTGGGTGTGCGATGGATGAGAAAGAAGATTTCAGGAGTGAGTTGGATGAATTTATGGGCAGTGTAACCAAGGGATAGAAAGTGGTGATTAGAGCAGATTTCAATGGGTATGTTGGTGAAGGGAACAGAACAGATGAAGAGGTGATGTGTAGGTATGGTGTCAAGGAGAGGAATGAAGAAGGTTAGTTTATAGTGGATTTATTAAAAGGGTGGGCATGGCTATGGTGAATACAT
>NW_024384575.1:0-10129 GCF_016835505.1 Polypterus senegalus
TTAAAGTATTTTCTTTTTTTCCCTCTATAAGCACAAACCTTCTTTCCTTCTTGGGAGAATGAGAATTACATGTAAGCACTATGATATTTTTTGTATTTTGTGGAGAATTCAGCCTTGTTTGGAAAGCGAAGACCAGCAAATAAAGGGCAAGAACCATATAAAAGGTCTGGACAGTGGCCAGACCCTTGACTTGCCAGCAATAGGTGTTGGAAACCCTCCCAAGCGTAGGGGCGGAAAAATGGCTGACTTGTTGATCCAGATTCCCACCTGGATAAAGTTTGTCCATATGCCCCCCCCGTCTGTAACTGCAAAACGTCAGTAAATGTAAGCTAAAAGATATTTTGTCTCATGTGATTCTTGTACCCGTATCATTTGGGAGGATATAGCCTTTTCTGGTATATTATGATATTGTTTAATTATTTAATAAGCCACAATATTAAAGAAACACATTTCCAAGAGAGCTAATCCCTCTGCAGGAAACATTTTGCTGACTCAGCTGATATCTCCGTGATTTCCACACAAGCCCCATAGTTGCAGTTCATTAGTTTCTGGTTCATCTTGCAGATTATCCACACTTGATGTGTCAACAGACCTTCTGTGTCAGCAGTGCTGTCAGGATCAGTAAACTCTAAATTATACCAAGTTCTGCTTGCCAGCCCAATCTAATACTTTAGCTGATGCCACCATCTCTGTCCACATATCTCACAGTTTGCCTTTTGACAAACACAACTCCATCTTAACCTGTGAGTTTGCTCAACGAACATCAACATCTTCTACTGGGACTGAAGAGTTTAGAGTCTCTGATGTGTGTTAATAAATCTCTCTCTTCATCTCTCTCACTGCTGGTGGTATGTCGTTTCCCCTTTTACCATTGATTTTCACGTAGTCTGAATGGTGGGCCTTTCCAAGAGCACCTCCACGTCTGACACATTTCACAACTCCATCCGTCCAATGACATTTGCAGGCCCCTTTCCCATTCTGCACAGTCCACTCTTTTGTCGTCCCACTTTGTCTCGATTTATCATTTCGAATTAACCTGTCTCTGGGTGCTCCCCGTATTGCTCTAGAACATTTTCGGCCAGTAAATGCTCTTCTTGGGTGTCGGGCCGGGGAAATAGGGCTCCACTCACACACCCCTAGTGGTGCCTTCTAGGAATTGGTCTGTCCACGAGAACAAAGAAAGTTTGGATTTCGGACAAACACCAGCTGATATGAGCTGTCCCCATAAATATTGTGCATGGTATCTTTACCATTAGTGCCCGTGGTGCTGATCTGGCACTAACCAGTCACATCAGTATTCTTTATCACTTTCCTGTATAATTTCTGTGAGTGTCTGATTGTGTCTCTCAGGTGTCCATTACCCCAGGACTGTATGCAGCGGTGGTTTTTTGTTTCAATGTTAAAATTCTCTGCCATCTCTTGTTTTCCCACCATTATCATAAGTAGTTTCTGAGGGCTCCAAGTACTCTTATCTGAGGAAGGGAATGAATGGATTGTTCAATTTCTGATGGTCTCTTTGTCTTTACAACACTTCCTGCACTGAAACGTGTGAATGTGTCAAATGTGTGAAGACCCCGTCCTCCTGTTTGGCGTTCATGTCAGTCTGTTACATTTCATTGTATTCATAGGCCAGCGGCAAACCAACAGCTGCCCCAGTTTGGGTTTGCTGTATTTCAACGAGTCTCACAATTCTCAACAATTTATTTAGTAAGGAAGCCCACTCTGCCTCTTTGATTCCTGAGCAGTGAAGCAGTTTGTATTCGGTCCAGTGAAGCAGGTCCCCCATTGGAGGTGAAGGTTTAACAAACCTTTTGCTTCTCTCCTGTACTCCTGTTTTTTTGAGACTCTTAGAATCTCACGTTCCAGCGCTCATCATTTTTTGTTTTTTTTATCTGGAAAGTTCACACATTAAAGAGCAGAGCTGGTTAATTCAAGAGTCACTGGCTGATTAAACATCACTGCTTTGTCATTTTCATATCTGAAAGTGTCCCTGCCCCTTTTAAAGGGTGTTTTTCTTAACAACATTGGCATTTCAGCTGGCACCACTTCTGTTTCAGTGCCACTGGATCTCTCCAGTCTTTAGAGGAATTTTCAATCGTTTGGGGGAATGCACAACTTCATCTCCCCCAAATAAAAGCTTCTGCTTGAAATGTTTGAGTTCCTCAGCTTTTGACTTCATTCTGGTCAGGCTGACTGATGTGGTGTCTAAACGTTTTCCATAGACTGTGAGTGTGCAAAATAGAGTCAATTACGCTAATCCTAAAGATTTGACCAAAACACCAAATTTTCTGAGTTTGATTTCTGTGTAAATGGCGTCATGTTTCATTCTTCACAGTCCTGTATTCTCCCGTCTCCTCTGTTATTTCACCTGTTCATTTATTTTTTCTGTATTCTTTGCCCGTGCTCTGGCAAAAATGCATTTTTATCTCCTACAATATTTGGCTAACAGATTATTGCCGGCAGTAGCACTCTTCTGGCTACATTCGAATGCCACCTGTTGTGTTGACTCTGACTGGTGAAATCGCGGGTTTTATTTGACAGTAATGCCCATTGTTACCAGCGGACTTTACTACAAAATTGTCACTGGTGCCAATTCCATTGAAGCAAAAATAAGTCCATCCATGCTTTAATGCCAGCTGCCTTTGGTTTGTATCTAAAGGGCTGTGTACAGCAGCAAAACTCACACAGCATCAGGACAGCCATTTATATCTACACATCAGGTCACTCCATGTCACATCATCACACTTAGGACCTCATTGTCACAGATTTTAATGAGACTTGGCCTGCTGATTTGGTCATCTGGGTGACCCATGGAACTGAAATTGGATCATCAATAATAAGGAGATAAAAGATCTAAACTTTGAACACTGTGCTTGATTAGGACTTTGTTCTTTCTACCTAAATATAAGTGAACAAAAGGGTTTTCTCATTTATTTAAATGCACCATCTGATTTTCTAAAAATACGAACTATCCCAAATAACCATGTTAGAATGATTATAATGTTAACATCTGAATAGAAAAAAACAACTTTTAAAATTGGCCTGTCATTGCTGTGTCAAACATGATGGTGCCGGTAGATAAAGTGTTGTCATATCTACATGGTGGGATGAAGTACAAACCCCCTTTTAAAAAAGGTCTGAATCACTTTGATCACATGAATTTTTGATTTGAAATTTTTAAACTGGGGGCAGGAGAAATCAGAAAAATATCTCTTTGTGTTATTTTTTTTATACTTTTGAAGTTAATTCTTCTACTTTTATTTTCACAGGCTTTCCAATTTCACATGTCCATACACTGGGTGTCTAAGGGCCTATCTCAGGGCTGTCCATGTGAAGTGAATCGGGAAAAGAAAGGGCAGACACTTAAAGAAAGAGGTTTCCCACAGAGCATGGCCTCTCCCAAAGATGGTGTGGATGAAAGAGCGGTGGACATTAAAAAAGAGGTGTGGTGGCTCATACCAGAGGATGTGGGAAATGGGGGTCACGAAGTTTCGTTTGAGAGGAGGTGCAAGGTGGACTCTGCATAAAGCTGAGGAGAATGATTTATCAGGTCTTGAACTAAAGCAGGGAAAAGAGATATTTTCAACAAGGCGGGAAGAATCTCCATCCGTTACAGCCCTGGTCACTTACGGACACTGGCAAGGAGTTCCAGAGCTGAAATCAGGTTATCAAGTCTGAAATGAACTGGAGAGAAGGAGAAAGTCACCTGGGAGTGTTGGAATAGTGAAAGTGTTAAATATAAAAAAAGAGAGCAGTTATAAATTTTAATGGTGGGTGTTGATGTTTTAGATAATGTAATGAGCATGGGAGACGGTGAATTGAACTTGGATAAGGAATCCTGCTCAGGCCCATGATAAAACAAGAAATTACTAATAAATGTTAAATTGGTGAATAAGGAAAATTTAAAGTTTTAGCTTTTATGACTTTGGATTGAACTGTGGCGTATTTTAGGCCAACATGGTTTCGTATAAATGAAAAATAGGTTGAAGAGGTGTAAATATTATCAAGCATTAAAATTAAAGAAAACCAATTTCAGACACATTATTGGATAGGAATTGGTAGGTCTTTAGAGTGATATTGATCACCCATTCCCTTAGGATGTCTGATATCAATAATAATACATTTTTTTTTTGAATAATAAATGATTTTTTATATAAACTTCACATTCCATAATTAAGTACTACTGCATACACAAAGAACATTTACCCATAATGCACATAAAGGGGAAAAAAAAACAAGCTGAGTATAACAAAAGCATCCTTAATCATTCTTACATTCCCAATCAAATTAAATGTTGGTAGATATTTGTAGCCGTCTACTAAGACAAGAAAACATCTTGGTGACGTTTCAGGTCTTTTCTAAGAATATAACATCTCATTTCTGAGACAATCGTCTCCTATCCATACGGTGCTGCCGATGAACAGACCTCGCTTCCCCCTCGAAGGATGGCAGGTGTGGGCGACTTTATTGGGCCTCAAACCTTAGCATCTCTTGTGATAGATTCACAGAATAAAGATTCACCTCATGCTGCTGGCTCCCAAAAATCGTTTTTATCTTTCTTAATTTCTCAGCATTCTGCAGTTCTGTTGGTGTGGGTTTTTTTGGATCTCTCGTCATCTGTCCTCCCAATGCCTGTGTGGTGAGAACTGCACTAAGCAGTTAATGTTCAGTTTTATCATCTGTGAAATCTGTCCTTCTACCATTGTTTAATTTGGGAAAAAAACATTATGATATCTTTAAAATTCAGAACTGTATGACTTATATCGTAATTATTATTTTTTTTTTTGGGGCCAAAAACTAGTCTGTTATTACCCAACAAGCCAGTAGAGGCTGATTATCATTTCTATCTAACGTCCATTGATTCGATTTATATTTATTTACTCATTAAAACTCTGGAACCTTTCATCCCATCTACCTACACATTTTTCTGAAACGCTAAGCAAGGGATTTTAGTTAAAACAGCTAATGCCTAGTAAGTTAATTTTCAACTAAATGGGGCAACAAACACTCACCGAGATGGATTTTGTTTTGCTGTCACAGTAAGTCTTTGGTATTCTTGCTGTCAGTATTATAAGGCTGGGTTTCTAAGTGCTGCCATTGTTTTGGCGGTAGAGTAGGCGGGTGGTAGAATAAAATTCTGGTTGCCTCCAGCCTTTGAACAGCCCCTTCTTCATGCCAGTGCCATTTAGTTGACTCAGGCCCCGCCAGGACAAATGGACTCTGGTCGGGCCCTAATGGAAGAGGCTCCTTCACGCTTGATTTTGATGTGGGATCCGGGAAGGCAGAGGGGCTCACACATACCCAGTTGTCTGGGGCCCAAATATTTCTGCCAGCAGGCCTGGTTGACTTCTCAGATGATGAATAAGGTTTGTATTGTTGAAAGTGTTAGCAGAGAATCCTCCATGAGTGACTTCTTTTTGCACAAATATTGCAAACCACAAATTTATCTCTTGTAGGAAGACAATCAAACTGTTAGACTGGGAGGCGTGTTTCTGTATTTTGGTAATGTTGGAACTTTGTCTTGCAGCTTTTATCATTCAAGATCAAATGTTAAGATTCAAGCTATTTTGCTGATCATCAGTCAAGTCATTTAGGTGAAAATTGGCTGATTTTGATTTGTGATCGATTGATCAGATCAGGCCTGTCTTTCACATTTGAGAGAAAGGTGGAGAAATTGAACAGACAGCACCAGAACTTGTAAAAACCACACATGGGTGGCCAGACTATAAATGGCACCTCAGTGTGAGGAAGGAACTCAGCCAGTGTCACCACTTTACTTGAACTGTTTCATTTATTTTAAAAAGCAGCTAATGCTTAGGAATTTGAACATCAAACCCTAAAGTTGCAGGTTCAAATTCAGCTATTGACACTCATGTGACCACGAGCAAGTCACGTGACTGTCTGTGCTCAGTTGAAAGAACAAGAAATAGTTTAACCTGTCAGTGCGTTTTACCCAAAATTACAAAGTTCAGCAGCTCTAACATTCAAAATGGGACTCAGCAAAAGCCTGACTTGTCTAAATGATTCCACAGACAAACTATCTTCACTTTTAAAAGCATCAGTAAAACTTCTAAAGTAAAACAGTTGATACATAAAGGGAAAATTGATTTACAAAAAAAAAAAAAGTTCTTATTACGAAAAGTTGTGTTTCAAAGCTTATAAATCTTGTTTCATTTCTGATCTTTACAAATCACTTCTAAACGTTCTGGACCATTTAAGAATGGTCAGATAACCCTGCCTTCCCTTTTCTATTTGTTTTTAAGTCCCTGTGCCCGGACCTTTTTTAAACATCAACTGACTCAATTAATCACTGGAATCTCAGTTATAGCAAGAAAGTTCTAATTTTCTGAACTTACGGGGGTAAAGACTACCATTTCTATGGCTATGACTGAGACACTGAAAGGGATTGAATTTAAAAGCATTACTTTCTAAGATTGACAAACCCATTCCGGCCCTCATTGGCTATGCGGGAGCACAGTTTTTACTATAACTCAATGTGAGGCGTCTAATTTTACTTTTTACATTAACTATGGTTTCAAATCATTACAATAACACTGTAAATAAACATTTAAGCATTTCTCATTTTCAAACATGGCTGTTACTTGTAGCAGGCTCAGTTTATTCACAGGTCTCTTAAGTGTCTGGTTTTGGTCTGCACACAAACTTAGGAACCCCATGGAATCATTTTAAATTTTTTCCAAAATCCGTTTACTTTCTTGGTTTTTTCAACTTTTATTTTTCCTTGGTTTGGATTTTTTGGTTTTTATGTGTTTTTTTTTTTTTATAAATATAAGGTATCAATGGCTCAACAAAATATATAAATGAGATGGCCTTTACATTCATTTAATGACACAGCACACTAGCACAGCTGAACCTTATTTTGCAGTTCCATTCAGGTAGGAGCCCAGATCCTCCATGATGTGCATGCTGAGACTGCAGTAGGACAGGGGGAGTGCCCTTCAGAACTGTAAGAGCCATTTATTTTTGGACACATCCTTCTGGGGATGAAGGTTCCGCACTTTTGAGTCTGGGATTTTTTGGGCGCTTTCCACTACATATCGTAAACGGTTCAGTACAGCTCACCTGGTTCCGCCCCAGTTGGCTGGGTTTTTGCGTTTGACGCAGTTTAGTACCGCTTTAGAGTGGGGATTATTCACGTTCGTTATAGTTGGCGGCCTCTGCCGTAATATCAAAAAAATTCGCCTCGAACCTCCTGAAAAACTTTTCATTCGCTGCGCCCATCCAGCTCTGCTGGATCCTCGCTACAGCGGAGGAGCGTCTGCCTTCCTCAAAAACCCGAAACAGCCATTTTGGTTAAAAAAAAATGGTGCATCTGAACCCAAGCTGGCTGTTTTAAAATCTAGCGGGGCTGTTGTTCTGGTGAAGTTCAGTGGCGCAGTAGCGATTTTCTCCGGCCAATCAGTGACGCAGAGTTTACACGCACGTTTTTGTAGATTGGGGGCCGGAACCTCGGGTGGGTAGTACTAAAAAGAACCAGGTACCAGGTACTGTTCCCAGTGGAAAACCCCAAAAGTGGCTGAACTGAACCATGTCGTGCGTACATGCAGTGGATTTTTGTTTCAGCCTGCTGATGTCTTCCAGAAAGAACTCTATGTAGAGGTGAATATGTTCAGCGAACCTACTGATTTGAAGCAGCTATTCTCCTGGTGTTTCCTGCCTCAGGGGTCCCTGGGGGCTTCTAGAAGGAAGGAAACTTTACCACATCACTAGTGATGCAGCCTCACTACAGTATTTCTAGTGCTGCCAGGTCTATCCCCAACTGATGCCATGACCTGTTAGCGTAACCCCTTTAAGCGTCCTGGTCTGCTGTCAGACTTTCAGTCTTTAAATTTTCAGGAAGATTCAGCTGGTTGGTGTGAAGGAACTGAAGTGCTGCTGCCTGTGAAAAGTTACAACCCTCTATAGAATAACATCTGACACAAAATTCTGGTCTTCAGTACCTGAAATTGTAATTATGTGAATTATTTCTCTGATTCTTAAAAACCCTTTTTTGTTACAAATTGAAAGCGGATCATTACATCTGGAGCTTAAA
The DNA here is from genome assembly GCF_016835505.1 of Polypterus senegalus. Taxonomy (NCBI): domain Eukaryota; kingdom Metazoa; phylum Chordata; class Cladistia; order Polypteriformes; family Polypteridae; genus Polypterus; species Polypterus senegalus. Next base: position 8,054 of record NW_024384575.1, read on the forward strand.
AAGCTGTACATCTTTAACTCATCTACTTGTAATTAAAATAATTAATTTCAAAGCAAAAGCAAACTCAACTGGAAGATGCTAAATCAGGGAATTAAATAGAAATTAAAAAAGAAACCCACTTTTAAGGGCTAAGCTGCATCAGAGGAGATGCCTGTTCTTCTGCCCCAGGTTTGTAGGGCGAGTTTATAACAGAAGAGTCAAATGTGGAACTTCGTGCCTCCCTCGCCACCAAGAAAGCGTTTATTAAATCAGAAACATCATTGTTAATTTATAAAGGAAACCCGTTAACAACCAGTGCCCTTCAATAATAAACAGTTTTCTACGGTACAGACTTTAAAGCGGTTTAAATAAATTGATTGGTTATGATTCACAGTAAATACATCCCCCATATAATTAGACCTGCCCCAGAAAATAATCCCATACAGCCAAATGTTTACTCGCCTATCACTGTGTTGAGCGGTGCTCTGGGTATCTGTACTTCATCCCAACTACAACATAAATTTCTTGCCCAAATCTTTTGAATAAACGGGCCCCATATTTGTTCAAAGAACATGGGGCCAATGAGTTGACGAAGACTGTGGCCATTTCTGACAGTCGCTTCTCCCTTTACAATGCTTAATAAAGAAGGCATCTTTGTCATTTTTAGCTGTGCATCTGACTCACAAGTCCACGAGTCCTCCCCCAAAGTGGCATCTTGATTGATGATTTTGTTGTTTCCGCTGTTGTTGCCTGAGGTGACACCTGTTGATCTTAACTTCTCCTTTTTTGAGATGGGTTTTTGATTTGGAGGTCATTGAGTATCTTCTTGTGTCCAAATCTATTAATGTGCTGGCTGAATAGTTTTGTCCAGATTTGTAAAAGTCTCTAGGATATTGTTGTGCCCTCAATTTTGCAAAGTTCAATTTGGTGATATGCTGGCTTGACATTTCTGTGTATGTAGCTAGCTAATTCATATTCTTTGATAAAACATACAAAACATGCACAAACAGGCGAGGCATGACTGAATTTCTAGAAGAATTGTGTCGCTTGAAACAACAACAAACTTGAAAATAGTATTAATTGATAGAACACAGAGTGTTCAATTGTTTGAATATATTGGAAATTTGTAATCCCCTTCAGTCTCTAATTTCCAACATTTCCATTTTAAATCAAATCCATTTTAATGCATTAATTCCGTGGGTTTTATCCGTGTTTTTTGCATCACGGAATCATAAGCCCCACAAACTCTTCTGCTGCACCTTTGGCATCTGCCCCTTGTCTTGATGACTCTGCCCATTATCCAGGAATTGTGGGTGCAACATCATCTACATTAAAACAACGTCCCCGGTTCAAAATTTCTTCTTGTTGTTAGCTATTTTTGGGGTTCTTGAGTATTGCAGATACTCTTTAGACCATTTTCTCCAAACAACTCAGCCTTGTATTCAATTTGCTTATGTACTGGTCATTTGTAAAAAAGAGCACAGGAGGCATGTCAGGAAGTGTCTTCAGTAACAGCAAGTGATTGGGTGTAGTGTTCCAAGTCATTTAGTTCATCTGATGTGTTTTGTGAGGGTCTGTTATTGATAATTGAGGGCTTTCATCATTGAATGTTTGATGGTTTAGTGTTGAATTTTGAGTCTTTCTAATGCTTCTAATTTGTTTCTCCCCCACTCCACCTGATTTAGAGGCTGGTGGTGGATTGATTTATTTTTTCATCATAGCATTGCTGATTTTTTTCTTGGTCAAAATTTTTGAACGCTTTCATAGCTCTCTTTCTGCTCCAACAAAGTTTGTTTTCCCTTATCAGTGGATTAACTTGTCCTCCTCTGCATGAATCTGCAAATGGCCGGATACAAGAATCAGAGTCTGGGCTGAGTGCAGTCTCTATGTGGGCAGCTCTGGTTGTTAGACAAGTGAAGTTTCTCCGGCCTCTTGACCAGACTTGTCCTCTTTCGTGAAGGGACCATAATAATCAACTCTGACATTGGTGAATGGTGATTGGTCAGGTACTGGGCGGTCTTCTGACAAATCCTATTTTTTTTTCACCTTCTTTCTCTTTTATTTTTTGCATTTTGGAGCTTTGAAATGTTTTTCTTT
>NW_024384576.1:0-6167 GCF_016835505.1 Polypterus senegalus
TGATTGGAGCAGGAAACCTTGAGGATCAAATGGGTGATTACACTGCTGCAGTACTACCTCCTGAGTCGTGAGATCACCTTGATCACACACCATGCACCTTTACAGTGGGTGGCCTTGCACAAAGAGTCAAACCCTCGGGTCATGAGGTGGTTTTAAGACTTGCAGCTTTATTAGTTTTCGCTTCTTCACCAACAAGGCTCCCATCACGCCAACACTGATGCTCTTTCTCAGGTTCACGATCTCTCAAACAGAAACGCCCAACCCAATGGGTCTGGGCTGAGGGGAAGGGCGTGTCATACACATTTGCACAGGAGGGAGCTGAAGGGTTCAAAAAGGGTTAATTCCACACAAGACCAGGGGGTGGCAGAGTGCACTGATCCTTTTTTTTTTTTCATCGGCAGATCAAACACGGGAAATTTCACCTGGACTCAAAGACGTCACCTCTGGTACCGGCCCCAATGATGTCACTTCCAGTTCCTGATTCACTTTAAACCCACCATGTTTGCCTGTGTGTACCATTCTGTGTTGGACTGAAGTCTGTTAAGACCAGGACCATTTTGAACCACAAACTTACATTTTAACAGCCTATCTCAAATATATGTGGCTGCCCCAAACCTTTCTCTGTGTTGTGTGGAATTCTTTCACAAGGTTCATCAAGAACATCGACCCCACACAAAAGTGGGAAAAGATGAGGAGGAAGAAAAAGTTCATAATAATAGCATAATAGAAACCCATAGCCACAGTCATATTTTGCTTAGTTAAATTATTTTCTTAGGAATACATTTTGAAAGTGAAGAGCTCACAGCACTCTGATTACTTCTCCACCACAGCCTGCAGGTCACTCACATCGCTGTCTCTTAAATTCTGGGCTGTTATGAAGTGTTCTGCTGAGGGCCTTGTAGGAGCTGTAAGAGTTCTGTTGACTGTGACCTCGCTGTCAGCTCAGAGAAGACATTACAGGGCTGTTGTTCTCTTGTGTTTCCTTTACAAATTCTAAGAAATTGCTTTTAAAACTCAAACTTTAACACTCACTCTTTGCACTCTTTAACACCCCTCTGTGCTCTCATTATTCATACTATTAGTTTGCCACATTTCTTTTTCTCATGTGATGGTCTTTTCAAACTTGCTTTTAAATATTCTTTCACTATTTCTGCCTTTTTATTCCTGTTAGATCCTACAATTCTCCCTGTCTTTGCTGACACCTCTGCTTCAAAAGGATCAACAAAATCCTAATTGTTGGTGAAGAAGACAGCAACTCAAAAGCCTCTAATCGCAGGCTTTGTGCATCTGCAGGCCTATCCAGAGAAGACTCAGCTTTTCTTGCTGTCCACACTACAAGTGGAGGTCACTTACAAAATGCTGTTCCTGGGTCTGCCATTGCCGGTCATTTAAAAGGCACCTGTGATTGCAGCACGTCTGCTGTCCTCCAACAGCTCGTCTATCAGTTGCTGATGCTGCTCATCTGTGTCACGTGTGTCACCTGTCCACATGTTGGGGTCCCAGTCAGCACTGCCCTGACTTTTACTGCACATGGCTTGTGTTTCTTTTTTCTTGATCCTCGTCTGCTGGTAGTCTTAGCTGTGGCTTTTCTACATTTCAGTACTTTACGTGTTTCCTGTCAGGTGTTGCCGCTGTCAGACGTTGACTTTCAGCACTCACTCCAACATCGCGATCACTTTACACTTCATTTACTGCCTTTGTCACTTCATTGATCTCATCTGTTACTTTTTCATTCTCTTCTTTCAACTTCTGACTCAGTTCCTCTTCATTTCTTATTCTAGCATTTCTACAACAGGCGTCCACTTCTCTGCTTCAGGTCAGTAAGAGAAGCCACTAGAAGTTTCCTTCTTAGCCTCCCACTACTTGCACCATCCACCTCACTGGTAGAGAGCTGGTTATACTTATGGCCTTGGACTTTACTGCGTCTACAATTCAAATCCAATCTGCAACATAAATTGTAAACTCTGGTTGTAGTGCCAAATCTTTACCTGAGGAAGGGTTTTGGGTTGACCCAATAATAAAATATGGACACTTTAATTCCCATGCTAAGATTCTTTGTTATGTAGACTCACACACTTGTCCTCTGCCCCAGGTCTTGTTCTTTTATCCTCGTAGTAACCTGACCTGATAGAAGACATAGTTCACAGCCTAAAAGCACTCGCACCTGGGACTACAGCCCCTTATTCACACAAAATTATCAGCTACTGCACTTCACAGAATGCACGCAGATGTCTGAGGTTTGACTGAATTCATAAAATGTCTGCCTGCTCTCAACAGCCCTGCAGGATCAGCCATGGCAGCTCAGCCCAGTAGATTAGGAGCTCAGATTGTACATTGTGCTTTGACTCCAGCAGTCCCATTTTTGGGGCATTAAGCCAACATGTGGTATTTAGGGACTGGCTGAGCTTAGGTGAGCCTCTTCTGGGCAGGTTAGTCACACTTTCAATAGATTCTTGACCTTTTTTTGGAGGCATGACACCACAGTTTTATAATAACGGGATTTTGTGTTTAGCACTGTCCTGCACTCTTTGTTCACCTATGACTGTGCTGCCAGTGACGGCTCCAACTCCATTATTATATTTGTGATGACACCAACATCATAGGTCTGATGACAGGTCAGCTTAGAGAGAAGAGGTCTGTCTGCTGAGTCAGTGGTGTCAGGGCAGCAATCTGACCATTAATGTCAGTTAAGCCAAGCAAGGAGCTGATCAGAGACTTCAAGATGCAGAAGACACTTTTATCTAATTTAGAAGGCATGTTGTTGAAAGGGGAGGCTGATGAATTGCACGGCTCATTTAATTCAATTCATTTGTAATTTGAATACTTTTACATAAAATCATAACAGATAACTTGGGTGGGGTTTAGCAGATTGCAGTATTTACGTTCAAAGGAAAGTCAAGTGTGCCCCATTTCCTGACGTTTTATTACTTTGGCCTTTATAGTGGAGTAGTGCTTTAAAATGGCCCATTTAAGATGTCTAGCTTCTGCTGAATATCCTCCTGCATAATAATGAACCTCTACATGATAACAGCTCTTCTTTCACTGCTGAGTGTGAGGCAGGAAACAACCCTGGGTGGACAGCAATCCATCACAGGACCCCTCCAGCACACCATAGCAATCACACATGGGGGTCACTTTAGTGGAGCTGAGTAACCAAACCTGCACATCTTAAGGGAATGTGAGAGGAAAAGCAGAGGACAACACACATTAACATGGTGTTCAATGACATTGAAGTCAGCAGACAATCATATTGTGCAGTCAGCATTTAATGCTTAACTTTGACTTTGGTTTGAGATCATCCATGACGCCATTCAGCCCTCACTCTACTGACTTGAGGAAAAATTCAAAGCAGGGCTACTCAACCAGGAGCATGAGAGCAAATGGAGTGGGTGGACAGTTACAGATTTGATTACACTCTCCATCAAAGAGTTTCAATGCATACATGCATAAAGTAGGAAAGAAAATACATAAATTCTGAATTTACGAGTAGCTTTACTGTAGAAGGAATAAGCGTGTGTGACAATGTATGGAGTTTCACTAGAAAGATATTCAAACAGTAGGACTCCCCTCATAGGAAATCTTACATTGTTATGTTAGACAAATTAATATATGACAATGTCTCATATTAAACAGGAGACTAAAAAGTATTTTATATGAATATATATAAATATATAGAGATATATATGAACAGTAATATACTGTATAATATACAAACCGGATTCCAAAAAAGTTGGGACACTAAACAAATTGTGAATAAAAACTGAATGCAATGATGTGGAGATGGCAAATGTCAATATTTTATTTGTAATAGAACGTAGATGACAGATCAAACGTTTATTCCGAGTAAATGTATCATTTTAAAGGAAAAATATGTTGATTCAAAATTTCACGTGTCAACAAATCCCAAAAAAGTTGGGACAAGTAGCAATAAGAGGCTGGAAAAAGTAAATTTGAGCATAACGAAGAGCTGGAAGACCAACAAACACTAATTAGGTCAATTGGCAACATGATTGGGTATAAAAAGAGCTTCTCAGAGGGGCAGTGTCTCTCAGAAGCCAAGATGGGTAGAGGATCACCAACTCCCACAATGTTGCGCAGAAAGATAGTGGAGCAATATCAGAAAGGTGTCACCCAGCGAAAAATTGCAAAGACTTTGCATCTATCATCATCAACTGTGCATAACATCATCTAAAGATTCAGAGAATCTGGAACAATCTCTCAGCGTAAGCGTCAAGGCCGTCAACAAACCATACTGGATGCCCGTGATCTCCGGGCCCTTAAACGACACTGAACCACAAACAGGAATGCTACTGTAAAGGAAATCACAGAATGGGCTCAGGAATACTTCCAGAAACCATTGTCAGTGAACACAATCCACTGCGCATCCGCCGCTGCCAGCTGAAACTCTACAGTGCAAATAAGAAGCATTTCTAAGCAAGATCCACAAGCTCAGGCGTTGTCACTGGGCCAGGGATCATTTAAAATGGAGTGTGGCAAAATGGAAGACTGTTCTGTGGTCAGACGAGTCACGATTGGAAGTTCTTTTTGGAAATCTGGGATGCCATGTCATCCGGACCAAAGAGGACAAGGACAACCCAAGTTGTTATCAACGCTCAGTTCAGAAGCCTGCATCTCTGATGGTATGGGGTTGCATGAGTGCGTGTGGCATGGGCAACTTGCATATCTGGAAAGGCACCATCAATGCAGAAAATATATTCAGGTTCTAGAACAACATATGCTCCCATCCAGACGTCATCTCTTTCAGGGAAGACCCTGCATTTTTCAACAAGATAATGCCAGGCCACATTCTGCATCAATCACAACATCATGGCTGCGTAGGAGAAGGATCCGGGTACTGAAATGGCCAGTCTGCAGTCCAGATCTTTCACCTATAGAGAACATTTGGCACATCATAAAGAGGAAGGTGCGACAAAGAAGGCCCAAGACGATTGAACAGTTAGAGGCCTGTATTAGACAAGAATGGGAGAGCATTCCTATTTCTAAACTTGAGAAAATGGTCTCCTCGGTCCCCAGACTTCTATTGAGTGTTGTAAAAAGAAGGAGAGATGCCACACAGTGGTGAAAATGGCCTTGTCCCAACTTTTTTGGGATTTGTTGACACCATGAAATTCTGAATCAACATATTTTCCCCTTAAAATGATACATTTTCTCAGTTTAAACTTTTGTGCCATGATTTATGTTCTATTCTGAATAAAATATTAGAAGCTGGCACCTCCACATCATTGCATTCAGTTTTTATTCACGATTTGTATAGTGTCCCAACTTTTTTGGAATCCGGTTTGTATAATTTGTGATTAATGATTGAAGTGACTACTGTATATATAGAAACACACAGTGACAGAAGGGACTACAGTGTTGTCTTCTTAACAGACATCGTGTGTTCTCCTCCTTCCTTGTCTCCGATTTTTCATTGTCATCCAGACTCGAGGAGATGAGATGACTAACTTCACCATTATTGTTGCCATTTAAAGTGGCAATCAGATTTGAGACTTGTGAACACATTTATCTTTCCAATGACACAAAAAATTATCAGAATTAAATTACAATTGTCTCAGGACAACTGAAGGCACAACGTGTCATTAGAACATTAGAACAATCTAGACGAGAACAGGCCATTCAGCCCAACAAAGCTCGCCAGTCCTATCCATTTGTATCCTCCAAGAAAACATCAAGTCGAGTTTTGAAAGTCCCTAACGTCTTACTGTCTACCACACTACTTGGTAGCTTATTCCAAGTGTCTATCGCTCTTTGTGTAAAGAAAAAACTTCCTAATGTTTGTGCGAAATTTACCCTTAACAAGTTTCCAACAGTGTCCCCGTGTTCTTGATGAACTCATTTTAAAATACAAGTCTCAATCTACTGTACTAATTCCCTTCATAATTTTAAACACTTCAATCATGTCACCTCTTAATCTTCTTTTGCTTAAACTGTAAAGGCTCAGCTCTTTTAATCTTTCCTAATAATTCAACCCCTGTAGACCTGGAAATATCTTAGTCACTCTTCTCTTGACCTTTTCTTGTGCTGCTATGTCCTTTTTGTAGCCTGGAGACCAAAACTGCACACAGTACTCAAGATGAGGCCTCACCAGTGCATTATAAAGGTTGAGCATAACCTCCTGTGGACTTGTACTCACAGAGTGTCATATA
>NW_024384577.1:0-1079 GCF_016835505.1 Polypterus senegalus
TCTTCTGTGACCATTCCACAGTGATAAAGTTAGCTTGTGCTTACAACGTCATTGGCATCTATGCTGGCACCAGTCTAGGTCTCTTTGTTGTACTGGGCCCCTTGTTATATATTTTTTATTCATATGTTAGGATTCTCAAGTCAGTTTTCAAAATCGAGAGTTCACAAGGGCGACTCAAAGCCCTCTCTAACTGCACCTCACACCTGCTGGTCATTTTTGTCTTCTATCTGGTTGGCGCAAGTGTAGTAATTACAAATTTAGTTCCTGGAAGTTCTGCAGATGTGCGTATCATGGTGTCACTCCTCCAGAATGTGCTGCCACCCTTAATTAACCCAATAATTTACTGCCTGAAGACACAGGAGATGCATGCCCGTTTTATGAAGTTGATTATATGTCTATCATTTTCATCTCACAGACGTTAAACCGTGAACTTTTTTGAACAAAGGCCGATATTATCCTAGTCTGAATTTCCTGTTTTAGTTTATTAGAATGAACTATTATAGGTAATAAATTTACTCTCTCTATATATATAAAATCCTAAGCCTAAAAGTGCAACGATTTCATGTGATGATTATACAGTAATCCCTCGCTATATCGCGCTTCGACTTTTGCGGCTTCACTCCATCGCAGATTTTAAATGTAAGCATATCTAAATATATATCACGGATTTCTGCGGACAATGTGCCTTTTAATTTATGGTACATGCTTCCTCAGTTTGTTTGCCCAGTTGATTTCATACAAGGGACGCTATTGGTGGATGGCTTAGAAGCTACGCAATCAGAGCACGTATTACATATTAACTAAAACTCCTCAATGATATACGATGTGCTTCCCGCGCGGTGCTTGATTGTTTGCTTTTCTCTCTCTCTCACCCTCTCTGACATTCTCTGCGCCTGACAGAGGGGGTGTGAGGAGAGGGGCTGTTTGCACAGAGGCTGTTTGCCTAGAGGATATGGACGCTTCTCTACAAAATGCCGCTTTATTGCGGTGCTTCGGCATACTTAAAAGCACGTATTGATTTTTTGATTGTTTGCTTTCGCTCTCTCTCTCTGACATTCTCTGCTCCTGACGGCGTTCCC
>NW_024384578.1:0-29411 GCF_016835505.1 Polypterus senegalus
AATTTTAAATCAAATACTGTAGTGAACATAAATGTATTAAATTGTTATTGTGCCAATAAGGTTATTCAGTTGCGTTAGGTATGACAACATACATTTCATGTATAAAGTATACTCTTCTCTCTCTCTTTATATATATATATATATATATATATATATATATATATATATATATATATATATATATATATATAGTGACAGATAGGAGGCTATCGCTCCCTTGAACCCCTGTCCACGACTCCAGGCACCAGGTAAAAGTCCAAATGTTGACTTTATTAAATTGCCACAGTGCATGCAAAGCTCTCCTCCACACTAGTCATAAACAAATCAATAATACTAAACAAATACAATCCTCCACTCCCAGCGCTGCCACCCTTCCACCCAGCTCAGCTTCGCCATCTGGGAGCTCTCACAGTCCTTTATATTCCCTGACCCGGAAGTGTTCCCAATCCCAGTCCATGTGATCCTGTATCACTCGGTCAGGTAAAGTTCTTTTCACCCCGGAAGACCGCTGCTCTTCCTTTGACTGAACTCCAGGTCATAGGGCACAAATAAGTCTTTGGTGCTCCCTGCAGCTCCCTCTTGCAGCCCCTGTGGTATCCAGTAGGGTCTTGTATAAAACTACATAGTCCATGACTCCCTGCTGGTCTTTGGGGCACTCCATACTGCAGGGAGGGCTCCATCTCATGCCAAAGGTCACATATATATATAGCATTTTAATGCAGGTAGATCACTCTGACCTGGTCATTTTGAAGTAGCTTGAAAGCTAAAAAGGGTGGGCACCCTGTAAGAGAGTAACAGTTGCACTTTGAATGATCTGTCCTTCAATTCAATCAACCAATAGGTTGGGGTGGTCCTAGAGTTGAAACAGAAACCAATGGCCCAATTAAGCTCCACTACTACCTACAAAAAGCGAGAAGTGAACAGTTGATTGAAGTTGTTGGGCTACAACTGACAGAATATTATAACGAAGCAACCAGGAGTTAAAACCCAAGTCAGTGCCAATCTTAAAACTAGGGAACCCATCCTATCTTCCATCTAACCCAAAAAGAGAAACAAAACACTAAAGTCATGAAATGTGTAGCAAAGGTCTCTAGAGCCCTACAAAAGCTTTACTAATTCACAGAGATTTGTTATGATTTATCTGCAAACTCAGAAGGGGTTGAAACTCTGGCACTGGTATTTAAAGTGTCACACCATGATGCCATAAGCTGTGATTCTGGGACAAGCTCCCTAGCGACCTGGCTTTCTCAGGCCTCGGAGTCTCAAAATGGTAATGTCCAGGAAAAGACATAGAAGAAATCAAACATACTTAGCTATAATTCAAATGAAAATAAATAAGTCAAAAACTAATTCTTCATGTAACAAAAGCCTCCAAACCACGAGAAAAGAAACATAAAAGAAGAAAAATAGAAACAAGAAAAATGATATACAATATAATACCAGAAGTGGACTTTGAATAACTGAAAAAGATGCTGTTTCTGATGAATCCAAGTTTCTGATACACACTGATGGGTGAAACCAAAAGGTTAAAACCCCAGGAGTCCATGGATCAATCGATCTCCAGCAATATTGACTGGTAGTGAAGGTATAATGGTGTGGATTGTGTTATTTCCACACTTATAAATGCAAGGAGCAATTTTTATAAGCCACATGAAGGTGAACATCATTATCAATATGGACCCTTTGTGCAGTGCCCACTGGACGTAGTAATGGGTCTTTTTCAGCGATGGAATTAGCTATTATGAGTAGAGAGCCACATGTTTTGCATCATTCTCAACTTACTTAATTCAGTTGAGGGTTGTAAGGGTCTGAGTTTACCCCAGACCCACCAGATACAGGGCAGGAACCAGCATTGGATGGAAAGTAGTGCATCCTGGCCCACTCATCCAATACCCACAAGGGCAATTTAGAATCAACAAACTACCTAACCTAAAAAACATTATATAAAGTTGATACAGCAAAGTTTTTTCCCAATCAAGTGAAAAACATATTAAATATACTGGTGAAATTAGGCAGATTTGTATTTAAGACAAAACCGGGAAGTACCTCTTTATACAAAGAGTCGGGAATCCAAAACACCCTCCAAGTCCTTTAGTTCAATTTAGCTATTAGCTCATCAATTAGCTTTATGGACTAATTGGTCTACTTGCACTTGTCTACTTCCTAAGCTGTTATATCTTTGGGGTGAGGAAAACCCATAAACAGAGACAGAATGGCAGAGTCCAAAAGACAACTACCAGGAGCAGGATTCCAACTCATGACGTTTTGTGAACCAATTTGTCACTATGCCACCCAGCAGAGATTGAGCACAAGCTAATTGCCCAGCTAGCGTCATATTGAGGTGAACTTTACCAGTATACTTTTACATTTCCAACACCTTGTAGAGTTTAGGTTATAAGAATTCAGGCTGGAAACTTACCACAGTGTACTGTAGATGTACCACTTCGGCAAACAGCAAACTTTTTAATATAAAATAAAAAAGAATTCAGATATACAACGACAGACCTGTGTGAATGTTTTGGAGATCCACCTCTTATCTCACTATAAAGTCCCGGTGCAGCAAACGCCATCACGGAGCAACATTTGTCAAGAATAATGCGAGATGAGCAGATATAACATCAAAAGGAAGCAACGCCTTTCTCACCAACATTCAAGGAAACACCTCTGGGAAAGGAGAAACAAGGCTTGAAGTTTTCCTAAACATTGTCACTGGAGTATTTTACCAGATAAACAATAATAGGACTAATAGGATTAATATGCCAGCGCGGCTAGATATGGTATTGTCAGTGTCTTCTTCAAGCCAGTGGGGGAGCAAGGGTGGGGCCACGTCCTCTGCCCTGTAATTTTTAAGAGTTAACTGACGCCTCCAAATTACACTATAGTAAAACCTAGAGAGTCATCATGTTGCTTTTGTCCCAAAGACCACACGCAGCTAGTGGAAACTATAAAACACAGTTTAAAAAAAAATAAATGAACCTACCGGGTCGCTTCCGGGTCCTCCTTGCTGGAGTTTGCATGTTCTCTTCGTGTCTCGTGGATTTCCTCCGGGTGCCCGTTCCTCCCACAGTCCAGCGATCCTAAATTGTCCCTAGTGTGTGTGCTACTGTGGCTGGCGCCTGCCTGCAGTGTGTTTCCTGCCTTGCACCCTGTGTTGGCAGACCCTGACCCTGGAGTTAGGATATAGCAGGTTGGATAATGGATATATGGATAAATGGATAAATGAACCTTGTACACCCAATGCTTTGCCATTCAGGATTGCTTCTTGCTCAGCAATGATGCTGCAACATAGACTGTGACATCTATGATCTTGAGATAATAAAAGTTGTCTCAAAAATTAAGAGAAGCACGAAATAACCCTGCATTGTAAAAAAGATGCAGCTCCATTATTTACAACCATTTTATCTTAGTGTAACTATTACACATTTGTGTATTTCTAAATGATGTGTCATAAAATAAAGAAGGAAATATTTCACCAGAACTTAGTGAGCCAAAGGAACTTAATTAGACATCAGCATAAAGATAAGGAAACAAGCCTAGAAAACCAGAATTCCAACTCAGATGTCATCTCTAAAAATGACCAAAATTCATACAGTGTGTACTTCTAATGGCCATTTGAACCACAGATCCAACTAATCCTTCTACAGATCTAAAGTGCCTCAGAAATGCACATGGAAAAGTTCAGTTGTTTGTCTCCTGCTTTTTAAGAAGCCTTTAAGTAAGATCAGCATTGTGGGGCCATGATGTCACTCCAAAATATTGTCATGCTGCATTTGGTGGCCTGCCAGTCCAGCAACCAGAACCTCTGAACCTTCACAAATGTGTACATATCATCTGGGCTAAATGCAACGGGAAGCCTCCCATCTCCCAGCATGTTTTTTTCACTAAGAGGCTAATGTGCTGCTTTCAGAAGGATCCAGACTGAACTAATAAGCCAAATTTTACAATCTGAATGTGGGGTGCCTATTGATTTCTTCTTAATCAAAGCAAGACTCCACTGCATTTGCCAAATATGCTACATTATGTTAATTGAAGAATAATGGCAGAATAAATAACCACAGACAATATTATTGTACCATTATGAAGAAACCAAGAAAAGGCTCAAGATGATTTCTTTTTCTCTATAGCTTCTCAAGAGCATCCACGGAGCTTATATTTAGTGACAATATCACTTGAGGACATATCACTTTGATTTTAAGGAGAAAATTAGTAACTTTAACATACCAAATTATTTTCTTCCCAGTTATTAAAATATATATTTGCATTGTCACATGCACGCGATGGAAGACACTCTTCAGGGCTTTGTGACAGAAATTACCCAAACTAAAACAGGGGCCAGCATTAGGCTCCTAATGCCTTCTCTTCTACCTCTTCAGAATGGAATATTGGCAGCCACTCAATCGCTGGGCATCACTTATGTGACCGTCCACTTGGACCCATTCTGACCACATAACTTGGGAACTAGCTGTCTTGTTTCTAGATCAGTCCTGAACTTGTGTCTGAAAAGATGTCTCTGCAATTATTGTATGATTTTGTTTTCCAAAACCTGCAATTATATCCATCATTCATCCTGCTATATCCTAACTACAGGATCGCTGGGTCTGCTGAGCCAATCCCATCCAACACAGGCAGGAAACAAACCGGCAGGGGCCCAGCCCACCGAGCCCACACACCCACACACCAAGCACACTGGGACAATTTAGAATCGTAGTGCACCAAACCTGCATGTCTTTGGTCTGTGGGAGGAAACCGAGACCCGGAGGAAACCCACACAGACACGGAGAGAACATGCAAACTCAATGCAGGAGGACCTGGGAAGGGAACGCGGGTCTCCAACTGCAAGGCACAGCGCTACCACTGTGCCACCGTGATGCCCCCTGCAATTATATGGGATCAACAAATGGGGTGCCCCAACTCGTTATCTTTGTTGGTCTCCTCTTTTAAAGCAGATACATGTGCCTTTACATAATGAAGGAGAAAGAAGAAGAAGCGTCTAAATAGTATGTTTTGTCTTATTAAAGTTCATATTCATGTCATGTATTACACATGCTGCATTTCTGCCAGTATAGTTCTGTACCAAGTTTGACTCTGTTTACTAGAGACTCCAGTAGTGGGTACCAGGACTGTAGGCTAAGGGCACTATAATACCTACAAGGCCTAAGTGCTTACTCCAAGGCTACACAACAGGAAGATGTCAATTATAATTTTAAGGCTGTCCCCTAACTGCAAGAGGGCCTACATCTATTATTTGTTTTATTCTTCATTTAATGTTTTTCTGCTACCTTTATTTAGGAGGTGTTATGTGGCCAATGGTTACGCTGCTACATCATAGATTCTTTAACTTTGTCTTCAGGTTAGGTAATTCCATACTGAAATTGTCCCTAAGTGCGTAAGTGACTGCTTGTCCACTGTGCACTGAACCTAGTGCTGGTGGGACAGGCTCTGTGTCCCTGGGACCCTCAATTGGATATAGTAGGTCTAAGAATGTTACTTGCTGGTGCAACTTCTAGGCATCAACTCACATGTTTATTAGTTTCAGTGCTACACTCAGAGAACCAGTAGTAAACCAGTTATGCGTTCAGAAGCACTACGAATGGGGGTACTGCTCCCTATTCCTATCATTGCCTGTATGAATGCACAACTCCAAAATGTGAGTATGATGTTCCAATGAATATGGCGTGTGCTGTCACACATACAGAGATAACAGAATGAACAAACCCAAACCTAAACCTGCTAGCTTCACCTGACTGTACTGTATTTCCATCCATCCATTGTCCAACCCGCTGAATCCGAACAAAGGGTCACGGGGTCTGCTGGAGCCAATCCCAGCCAAGACAGGAACCAATCCTGGGCAGGGTGCCAACCCACCACGGATACACACAAACACACCCACACACCAGGGCCAATTAGAATCGCAATCCACCTAACCAGCATGTCTTTGTGGGAGGAAACCCACGCAGACACACGGAGAACATGCAACTCCATCGCAGGGAGGACCCGGAAGCGAACCGGTATCCTAATCATGGGCAGCAGCGCTACCACTGTGCCACCGTGCACGCCCCTGTGCTGTATTTGCTTCTGTTTAAACCTGAGTGTTTATTAGTTATTATATGATGAACACATGCAGGATTGTGCAAAAATATGTCAACACTTCAGGTAGTTCACAATAAAGTTTGTAGCGTTCTGGTGCCGCTAAGATTCACACCATAAGAAGATGGTGATTTATTTATTTTTATGGAGGAGATCCCAGAGACGCCCCTGCCTTGGCCTGACCTGCACACACTCACAAACAGAGACAAAATAATGCATACTGCAATCATCCATCCATTTTCTAACCCCTGAATCCGAACACAGGGTCTGCTGGAGCCAATCCTGGCCAACACAGGAACCAATCCTGGGCAGGGTACCGACCCACCGCAGGACTCACACAAAACCCAATTTAGAATCGCCAATGCACCTAACCTGCATGTCTTTGACTGTGGGAGGAAACCCACGCAGACACGGGAGAACATGCAAACCCATCGAGGGAGCACCTGGGAAGCGAACCGGTCTCCTAACTGCAAGGCAGCGCTACTCCACTGTGCCACTATGCTGCCCATACTGGAATCAAACAACAATTAAAGAATATAATAAAATTAAATGAAATAAATGAAAACAATATCACCCTGCACCCTATGGCTAAATTACATTAAACACAAAACACAAACAACCCCCAAATTAAAGTCCATGGAAACAGCACTGGATGTAATGAATGATGAAGATATTAAATCCAGAGATCTATACGTTTGAAAGGGAATGAAAAAATGGTAGTCCTTGAAAATGGTGAAGACGGTGGACGGTTCAGGAGCCTCCTTTCTTGCTGGAAGGCCATGAATCCACTATTAGTCCCTCGCACACAGGTAGACAGAAGACAATCCAGACCCCAACAATGAAGCAATCCAGGACCAACGACTAAACCCGTTAATCCAACAAAAGGCAGACAGACAGACAGACAGACAGACAGGTACACAGAACACAGAATACAAAAAAAACATCTTTTTCCTTTTGGTCACCCAGCCCCTTTTTAAACGCCACTGACCTCCTTTGACCCCAACAGCCCCTGCACCCCTTGACAGAAGACTCAATGAGAGCCACTGCAGGGACTGCTGGGAGTTGCAGTTTAACTTCTAGTAGCCCTGCCAAAAGTTAGTTATTTAATGTTTCTAGATTACTGTCTCAATAAAAAATTCATATTTTAGAGTTCAAGACATTCCTTTTCAAAAAGTGAAGCAAATACAATAAGATATGTGAATGTCTTTAAAGAATGAAGCTCCAACATAGCAATATGCCACTTTCCACTTAAAAATGCAAGATATATTACAATTAGAATATTACAAACTAGTCTAAAAAGGTTAGGACATAATGTGAAGGTTGAACCAAAACTAATTTTACTCTTTCGCCCTGTATTTTCTGTTTTTATGGGAAAAATTATTTTGAGATATTCTACCTTGGGGTGTCTAGGAAGCTCAAAAGTTTAAAAAATAAAAAAACCACTATTAAAATACAATAGCTTCCAGAAGTACTTCCATCTTCTTGAGGAAATAAAATTGAAAGTGGAGTTACGTACTAATGGTACAAAGCGTCCATTTTCATTTCTGTGTTTCAGCGGTCTGTATGCCACCAGGTGGCACCAAACAACTGCCAACTCCTCCGGTCTGCACTAATGTAGCACGAGTTACACATTAGCTGCAAACGCACTGTGCTTTACAAAATGGCTGCACATATGTACTAGTAATAGACGTGAGCCGAACGGTTAAATGGTAGAAACAGCTGAGTAGAGGGCATAAAACTGGGGAGCAACATCCACCTAGCAGGGCAAGGTGAACTTAGTGACAAGACACAAAGTGTTCATCTTTTATCATCAAAGTCTCACCCATTTCACAGTGAGACAGGTGTGTCCAGATGCTGTCAAGCTTTTCTGAAGAAGCACAAACTGAGGACCTGAAACATAGTGGCCAACAATGACTCAACTAAGAAATGCAGCAAGTGTACTCCAAATTAGAAGGTGTCCAGCACCATGATCAACTCACAAATGGAAGAAACCAATGGGTCCTGGTACACCTATCTAAACTCTACAGAAGTCTTATCAGAAATAGCTTTTGTGGAGATGATGAGACCAAAAAGGCATTCCTGTGAGGTGGAAATAAAGTCAGATGACTTAAATACGCAAGGGAAATATAAAGATTGGGGTGCAGGAAAATGGTAGCAGTTGCCCCGGACTGATGAGTCGAAATCTGACATTTTAGCAGAAATGTTTGTCTACCAGAGGTTTAGGGGAACAGTACGTGGAGGTTTCCTGCAAGTTTGAGCTGCATTTTTACAAATGGAGTTCATCAAAATTGATGGACCTCTCACTGCTGAGAAGTACAGGCAGATTTTAATCCATCATACAGCACCATCAGGGAGGAATCTGATGGTCTTCAGCTTCATTCTACAGACGACAATGACTCCAAACACATGGCGAAAATCATAGAAAAACTATCTAAAGAGGAACATGGAATTGTCTAACAGATGGTATGGCCACCACAGGAGCCCGACCTCAATATCATTGAGGGAAGAGACAGAAACCACTAGGACAAGAGTATGCAGTGGAACTGTGACATGTTCTGCAAGAAGGTTGGAACACCAGCCATCGAAAGTCGCTTCAGAAACCTAAGAAAAAGCAAAGAGTGGGCACGTAAATACTGATCTCATTTGATTTTTGTTTTTTTGTTTTGTTTTTTCTGTTTACTGCACTTTCTTGAAAGTTTATTGATTAATAAAATCTTTCATGGCATTAGTTTAAAAAGCATTCCCACTTTACAGCATTTTTATAGGTACCTAAACCTCTGCTCAGTTACTGTACAGTTAAAATTTATGCAAAGATCATCACTCCACTGTTAGCTAAAATGCTTATCCTCATGAATATGTCACCTGGGAAAAATTAACGTCAATGTCAATTTATTTATATAGCACATTTAAAACAACTTTGGGAGTCCCTGCAAAGTGCTTTACAAAATAGACTAAAAGAAAAAACAAAAACATAAATAGAAATAAAATATATAAACATAAATAAAATAAATAATAAATAGAAGTAATGTTACTGTACATAATCACAGTGGAAACCATCAGTATTACTGAAGGTCACGGAATGCCACTGAATAGAAATGAGTCTTTAATCTCGTCTGAATTGTAGACGCACTCTTTATGTGACGATGTGAAGAGTTCCACAGGCGAGGAGCAGCAGCTGAACGCCTGTCCCCCTTAGTTTTACACTTAGACGCAGGGACAACAAGAAACAACTGACCAGAAGATCTAAGCACTCTAGATGGCTGGTGTAAAGCACACAACAGATAAATAGGCAGGAGCGAGCCCATGTAAAGATTTAAAAACCTGTAAGATTTTAAAAACAATTTGAAACTGACAGGCAGCAGCCAGTGTAAAAAGCTAATATTGGAAAACAGAATCGACTTCTTGCCCCAACCAGGAGCAGCGACAGCATTCTGGGCCAACTGTAACCCCGTATCAGGATTTGTTGATCCCAGAATACAGTGAGTTGCAGTAATCAAGGCGAAAGATAAAAGCAGGATAGCTTCTTCCCAAAATCCCTAGAAGATAAAAAGGCGTCTTACCTAATAGACAAAGCTGGAAAAGCAACTCTTTACTACAGAATTAACTTGTTTCTCAAAAGGCGGTTACTGTCAAAGATACACCAAGATTGTGGACTTGAGGTTTGGAAAGACAGAGAAAGAGCCGAAAGTCCAAGACCAATTGAGCTTTAGCTGATGGACCCGCATAAGCACCTCCATTTTATTTGATTCAGATCAAGAGAATGATTAGCCATGCAGTATCTTGGTTCAGAAAGACAGTTGTGCAGTTGGCTTATTGCAGGGGTTGCAGACAGGAAATATAAACCTGAGTATCATCAGCATAGCAGTGAAAAGAAATGTGAAATTTAACAAATTAACAGTGTGATAGAGGGCCCGGCCGTCATCCAGGCCAATACCCCACACCGCCAGGTGGAGCCCTCCTGCAGCATGGAGGGGCCCCGAATGCCAGCAGGGAATTATGGACGTTGAGTTTTTTTGCAGCCCTGCTGCAGGGAGGAGCAGTGACTATTTTCCTACGCACGGGAAATACATTGATCACATGGACAAGGGAATGACATGCTTCCGGGTTGAAGAAAAAGGGCTTTTATCTGACCGGAAGTGATAGGGGAAACACATGGACTGGAGGTTGGAACACTTCCGGGGCAGGGAATATAAAAGGACTGTGGGAGCTGGGTGGGAAAGGTGGCAACGTCTGGGAGTGTGGAGAGTTTGAGTACAGTAATCCCCCGCATAGCTTTGACTTTCGCGGCTTCAAATCCCCAGAATTTTAAATGTAACAAATCTAAATATATATCAAAAAATTTTTGGGTGGTTCAAGGATTTTCGTGACAATGGGTCTTAAATTTATGGTACATGCTTCCTCAGTTTGTTTGCCAGTTGATTTCATACAAGGGACGCTATTACGGATGGCTTAGAAGTAAACAATCAGAGCATGTATTACATATTAACTAAAACTCTCAATGATATAAGATATGCTTCCTGCAGGCTTCATTGTTTGCTTTTCTCTGTCTCTCTACCCTCTGACATTCTCTCGCTGACGGAGGGGTGTGAGAGAAGGGCTGTTTGCACAGAGGATATGGCGCTCCTCTAAAAATGCGCTTTTTTGCGGTGCCGGGGATTAATTAAAACGATTGATTTTTTGATTGTTTGCTTTTCTTCTGCGATCTTCTCTTTCTCTGAAATTCTCTGCTCCTAAGAGAAGAAGATCTATTTGCATTGTTTTAATTGTGAGAAAGAACTGTCATCTCTGTTTGTCATGGAGCACAGTTTATACTTTTGACTAAAGGGTGTTATTTCATGTCTAGAGGGCTCTAATAATGTTAACAGTGTGGGAGAGTTTATAAGGGCTTAAAATATATAAAAATAACCATACAAACTTATGGTTTCTATTCAGATTTTCATCTATGTGGGGTTCTGGGCAACCCCGATCAAGGAGGGGTTACTGTATTGGATTTTGTTATTAAATAGTATTGTGGAGAGGAGGGTGCTTTGTGCACTGTTGCATAAGAATAAAGCCCAAAAATTTGGGCTTTTATCCCGGTGTCTGACGATTGGGCGAGGGTTCAAGGAGCGATAGCACTCTATCTGTCACAACAGATAATAACTAGAAACTGAATATGAATAAAAATAAATTTAGATGCTTAATAAATGAGGTAATCAGTAAAATAAGGGATGACTAAAATAACCCATTTCATTGGGAATCAAACCTGCATCAGAGAAAATTTTGAAATTCAGAGTTGGAACAAAAAAAGTGAAAAAGTGTAATTAAAAGAAAAATTGTAACTTAGTTAAGACCGTTAATAAAAATAAGGGTGGCTTTACTTGAGTAAGATTCAAATCCATGCTGCAATCTGTTAGAAACCCACCCCACACTGGCCGTGCTCAGTAAAAGAACAGAAGTTGGAAGAAAGAATAGCACATTTTTCTTTTGCCGGCCGCACTGGAGGGTTTCCCTCAAACTAAAGATGCTTTTCCCACAGTATGGTGTGCATTGTCCGTCTCTGTGGTCTCAAATGTTTTGTTAATCTACTCGTGTTACTGCACATGATGCATCAAGAGATTTAGACATTTGTTCATGTTGCTTTGTTAATATATAATTCTTGAAGTATAAAGGGAAAGAAAAAACGACACTTTTACCCAAACATTGCATTGTTGGACGGATTATTCTCATTTCATGGAACCACTGTGTCCCTAATTGATGGTTTAACAAAAGTGTCAAATAAATCTACAAATCAAGTTGAAAACATGTTTATGTTTATATTTGTCAGTTGACTTTAATGAGGCCCAATGTGTTTCTTTTTGTCTTAATATGGAATGTTTGTGTTTTGGTTTATTTGAACACCATATTATATATCATAAGAGCATCGCAAAGTTCAAAACACACAAAGCCATTAAAGTCCATCAAATCCCATTCTTTAGTCTAATTATTGCATTTTGTTTTCGTAACACCACTAAGATTTCCAAACGAACTCCGCTAAGTTACACTAGCATGGTTTTTGTGATGTGAAAATGCACACTGGGCCCAATTTGAATTCATGTAGCCCCCATTGTAAGACAGGAAAAATGTATTTTTTATTATATATAAAAAAAAGAAAAAAAAAAAAAAAACAAGTTGGACAAACAATATATTTTGTGTAAACGGATGCAGGGCCCTCTGGAATATCAGATATTGTCGTCTGTCTGTTGGGTTAATCGGGTTGGATTTCAGTATACAGATGACAGCTGCACCGTACCTCTACATAACAAACACAAGACACTTATTGATTTTTGGACATTTTGAGTTATATCATATATGAAAAAATTTAAGATCTGAGAGCTTAGAAATGCCTAGGGGTCCAGGAAAGTGAAACCACTTTTTGGCCTTGGCGTGACAAAGGAGGCTTAACATCCCTAACACAAGCTATGGGCTCAGGTGCTCAGTGGTATTACTCACCCTGCTTGTAGGTAAAAACCTTAAATTTGGAAAAAGGGTAGGGGAAGGAACCTTCTGAATTCTAACCACCTGCGCCTTATAAATCCAGTCTTTTAGTGAAGGCATTCTGAAAACTACCTGCTGTTTTTTTGTTTGTGCCATTTTTGGGAAACACTAGGCCCACTGTATAAAACTGTGGTTAGCGGCAACAAGAGGCGTGCAGCTCTAAAACCCTAAGCAAATCTTAAAATGGAGGTGTTAAATGTGAGTTAAAGTGACCAGTCTTTTGCTAGGGTGTACCCACAGAAGAGTGGGCAGGACTAACATGTGAAAGATGGGAATAGAAAAAAATGTGAGTCCTGAGAAAAGGGGATGAAGAGTAGAAGGAGATGTTTTAAGAACAGCAACATTAAATTTTGGGAGTTGTAATGGACAGCACAGACCGTGAGGCATCCCAGCCAGGATGGGGCAAGGTTCCTTACCTGGAAGAAAACAACCCCCTTCAGACGTAAGAAAAGGAAGATGAGGATTATCTTGCCTTGGCCAGGAGATAGGCACAAGATGCCCCCACAGATGTGGGTACACTGGCATACTAGTAGGGTTAGGCCAAGGATGAGTACCCAGCTGGGAGGCCAGTGTGATGCAAGGACAGGGGGAAACAACCTATCAGGATCACATGAGATACCTTGATCAGCTAGATGGCAGCATCCCGGGGGGCGCCACCTGGCAACTATAGTGCCATGGGGCAACCTTTTTGGGTTCCATGGTGCCACCAGAGGGTGCTGCAGGGATCTATGATGCATACTTGGGGTGTCCTTTTGACCCAGAAGCTCTTCCAACTGGCTATGGCCTAGGACCGAAGTAATCTTTGGTCAAGATAAATGAAACCCCAACCTCATCCTGGGAGTTGGGGTCGGATAGAAGAAGGACAAACCTCACGCCTAGGGATGGAGGAAATGGGAGCAGTAAAGAAGATTATTTGTGATTTCAAAGCCTCTTGTAAGGTATTTTACAAATAACCTTTCTATTGTACCACGACTTGTGCCTGTGCAGTTGTGTTTGGGGTTTGGGGTGCAAAACGTCCGTAGTGGTCAGAGATCAACAACTAATGGAAATGATAAAAGAAAATGTGCGTTTTGGTTCACAAGTTTTATGGGTGGTATTTTTATTTAAAATTTTTTTTGGGATTATACGTAAAGTTTGATATCATTTACAAAGCTTTGATATCTGAGAAATTTAAACCAACATTTGTTTTTTTGTTTTGTTTAAAGGTTGTTAAATTTTTGTACAATTTTTAACAACATTTGTATTTCGGGGGACCACCATTTTGTGTCTTTGTTGCGGATGTGGTGTTGGGGGTCTTTTTCTCGGGTCTGATCTGGACTCATTAGTTTGACCCCATACATGTTGGCACAATGCACTTCTGGTCATCTGAGATTTCAGATAAAACCTAAATGTTATGTCACATTCTATTAATTTTTCTAGCATCTTCATTATAGGGCCCCCTTAAAATAATGTAGGAAAGTCAAAGGTAGCCAGCGGTGCCTCCCCGTAAGCTGGTTACCTAAATGACATACACAGTGACTCAACCCAACCAGTCTGTGGCTTACATCAATAAAAACAAACAGGTTTCATTTTGTCTTTAAGGTAAGGGTGCTCTATGTGCATGAGAGCTGACAACCCAAATAAAGTTCATCCAGAAATACAAATACATAGAATGTAGTGACAAGAAATATAGGAGCAAGGGGCTTTGGGCCTCACAAAAAGATGAGAAACCCATCAGTCTGATGTCTCGTGTTTTACAGACCATGGCAGAATGAAAAAAAGAAAAAACAAAGGACAAGACTGCAGCTGAACTCTCCATAGCTGTAACCCTTGGTCCTCATGGCTCCACAAACAACAAGCTATGGCTTTCACATAAAAGGGAAAGCAGGAAATTTCTGGAAGGATGGACGCAGTCGGAAAAGTGACATGGCGTAATTTTCAGTCATTTAAATTGAAATGCCTTGCGACACATTCACAACTCCGGTCCCGCAAATCTAACACGACTAGAAGTTTCATAATGCAACAATGGTAAGAGTTAAGTGAGTGTGTATCTTTGTTTCTTTTAGTGTACTGATCTTCGGTTTTAACTGTTGAAAAAAATGTTGGATTATTGGGTTTAGGTAAAAGATGCAACAGATCTCTCATTTACTGTTTTTGCCTGACTTTATGACTGTTATTTCTAGGCAGGACAAAAAAAAAAAGACTAAATGGAAGAGTACACCAAAGCGGTAGAGCTAGGTATGGGTATACAGTAAATTGCTCTATGTGGTTTCTATAATAAACTAAATGGTGTAAGAGTTAATACACATCAGACACTGAAGGACAGAATGGTGTAAGTGAACAAAGAAAAGCAAAGAGATTGATACAGATTGGGCTTAGGGTTAGGTTTAGGGTTACATCTGCCATGTAATCAGCTGTTAACACGCAAGTATCATGTGTGAAGGGGAGAAGGAAGATTTTTTAACAGAAGGTAGCATGATGATGAAGAGCATTAAAGAAGAAGAGGAAGTCATGTTGGAGACATGAATAAAGTGCACGGTGGACATGGGTTAGGAGAGATAAATGAGGAAGGTAGAAACATCCTAGTGGGCATGAGTATTTAAACACTGAAAGTGAAAAGAGAAAACTTTTTTGGTATGATATAGTAAAAAGGGGAAGAGAACCCTATTGACTACATGATGTGTAGAGTTGAGTTACTGTAAAACACTGCCTTCAAAGGGCGCAGTAAAACCACAAAGAGCAAGAGTAGAACTTTTAAAATGGTGAAACTAGGAAGGTGGATAAATGAAGAAGACCAGAAGAGACCAGATAATAGAAACAAAAAGGCCAGAGTATCAGAACAGGAACTAGAGAAGACATTGAAAATAAACTGGCTGAAATAGAAGAACTGACTTTGGAAGGTTGGTGGGGCAGATGTGGGAGAAGCAAAATAGGAAGGAGTATCGAAAAGAAATGGAATTGGAAGAAATCAGAAGAAACATCAGATAAAGGAGATTATTAACAGGGAAGGAGAAATGAAGAGAAATAAAAGGTACAAAAAGCCAAGTGCTGAAATGAGAATGAAAAGAGCTACAAAACTGCAGCAGACAGTGATTGGAAAACAGATAGATAGATAGATAGATAGATAGATAGATAGATAGATAGATAGATAGATAGATAAGGCACTATATGATAGATAGATAGATAGACAAAGAAGGGATTATATGATAAGATTAGATAGATAGATAGATAGATAGACAGACATGAAAGGCATTATATGATATGATATGATAGATAAGTAGATAGATAGATAGCAAAATGCAAGTACATAAAAGCATGTTCTCAGTTTTCTTTTCAGTTTGCAGTTTGCATGAAATCTCGACTAGCACACTGAAAAGCCTCCACTTAGATACAATGTGTCAGACTGGCCAAATGCTTCCTGTGCTGTTATTGTAAGAGTGAGAAAATGGTTGAACTCTAGAAGCCAAGGACATTTGATCATTTTTCCCTTGATTTAAATAGCATTCTTCCCAGAAGAAGAACATAAAGTGCTGCACTGACAACCAATGGTCTCTGCAGTGTACTTATATGAAGTTTAGACATCTTACATGTGTAGATGTCAAGCTTTCCATATCCTTACTGACATTTTAGTAGTTTGTTAATGTAAGTGAAGTCAACACAAATCATAACAGACCATTTCCACTTTTGTACCAACAATATTTAACTGAAAAATAAATTTTTTTTTTTTTTTGGGAAAATAAGTAAAATCAAAAGCCATAAATGTTTTTGGTGTGCAGCCATGAACCGATACCGGGATGAAACACTTTTGCTTTGATTTCAGCACTAGGTCTGTTTTGTTAGGTCTCTTCTAATTTGGCACATCTCAGTTTTGTAGATTCATCTCAGCCAAGTTTTTTTGCACAAGAGTTCAAGCTCAGTGCCCATCCCTTTTTGGGAAGTCCTCAGTAGTACTAGGGTGTTGTACCGTGTTAGCCATTATGAATGTAGAGAAAAGCCAAGCAAAATGACACCTTTTATTGGCTAACTAAAAAGATTACAATATGCAAGCTTTCGAGGCAACTCAGGCCCCTTCTTCAGGCAAGATGTCCTCATATTTCTGGTAGGATTGGGGTGCTCTCTGCCGGGCCCAGTCTAAGACTTTTTAAAGCCAGTCCTTGGTTGAGTGAGTTAGAACTTAGACTTTACTATAGTTGGAAGGAGAAATTCTTCTTTAACTTAAGATTGTGGCTGAGGGCAGCAGGATTTTCCACCAACACATGTTGATATTTGGAGTTTTCATTTTATGTCTGTCCTGACCATAGCCACTAAAGAAGGCCCATAGAATGCGGTGTCTCCACCATGTTTAACAGACGATACTTGCTTTTGGGAAACTGAGGTATGCTGGTTTTGTATCAATCCCATTTTTCGAGAAGCACTTGATGTTAAAAAAACCTGCAGCCTCCCCGTGAGCCAAACTGTAAACTGTATCTGTAAGATGTTTACAGGTTTGTGTTAGAAAAGACGGGCAGGATGCAGACATTGTGCACCAGTATGGTTTTTTCAACTGTAGGGTTGGCATGGAAGCTCATTTGGCTTTGGGTGAAGATGCTGTACACTGTGGAAGTGTTACGAAATCGCTGATCTTTTCAGGTACAGTATCATAAGAAAAGAATGCCCAAGACAAAAAATATTAATGATTAAAGCAGAGTTTAACAAAATGACACTATAAATAAGCACCGACTTTATCTATTACAGATCTACTGTCACTCTGATAGCAAGCATCTGATCTTTTTCTCAGGTTTTATGTGCAATTTGATTTTTTATGGATAAAATCAGTTTATCTCTTTTCAGCACTACACAAAAGAGATGTCAACCTAATATATTACTGTTTTTTTTAATCTTGAACATTTAAAAACTCCAAAAAATTTTATTTCTTAAATGGATAAATGCAGGACTCTTACATCAACACTGGTACAGTGCAAATCCCGATATAGTGCTTTGGAAAAGGAAAGGGAAGTTAAAACAAATCTACAACCTAAATAACCAAATGTTATTTTTTGATATTACCTTCAAATCCATGCATGCTAAATGGTCTTTAATCAAGGGCTTCGTACTGTGTCTCAAAGGCTATTATTAAGCTGATGACATTTATTATTATTGTATTATTTAACCAGAGGCTAAAAGACTTTTATACTTCTAAAATTACTTATATATGGAAAACAGATTGTGTGATTTACAGTACAAGAATGGGAAATTCCCCACAGGGTTTAGGTTCCCAAAACCTTCAGCAAAAAAGTTAATCAGTGAATAGTTAACTTCCCCACCCCTTGCCTCACAAAGAAGATTCTTGACCAATGATTGAGAAAAGGATATGGGTCTTCAAATGATCACATCTCAGCATGCTTCAATATGATTTGCATTGTTTAGTAAAATGCATGCTGTAGATATAACCAAATAGGTTACAACACAGAGTAAGAAACAGATTAAATTTTCATTTTTTAGTTGAGTATCTCACTGAAATGCTTTGAATACCTAAAAGGTCTCCATAAAATATCAAGCCAACATCTTATTGATTGTTGTGCAGTGGTTTTAGTGCTGACCAAGCCAGAACTCAAATTCCAAGACCTTTGGGGGATAGAAACCCGAAGATGGCAGTTTACAGACCTTCCCATCCCAAATTGAAAAGAACTCTGAGGAGGAACTGCCAAAAGAATTGGATTAAATGACCAAATCCAGGAATCAAAATCTTCTGAAGAACGCAAAGAATAAAAAGGGAATTCCAAAAGGGGCATCTCAAAGACTAAAAAGGGTTTGGGAATTTTAGAATAAAATTTTTGGGTTTTTTTAAAAACTTTTTAAAAAAAGTTTAGGGTTTGATTTAATAAAATTGGAAAATTTTTCTTTAAAAATTAAAATTTAAAAATTAAAAAAGTGGGGGAATAAAGGGGGTCTGAACCCTTTAAAAATTTTCTCTTCTTTTTTATTATATATATATATATATATATATATATATATATATATATATATATATATATATATATAATATATATTTTTTTTTTCCTTCGTTTTTTTTTTTTCTATTTTTCAGTTAAAAAAAAAATTTTTTAAAATAGAAATTTTCAAAAAGTACCAAAGTGCTTTACAAATAAAGAATAGTAAAAGACACAAAAAAAATAAATAAGTAAAATTTAAATTTAACATAAAAAAGGTGGTCAATGGGGGGAGGACAGAAAAAAAAAAAACTCCAACGGCGGGAAAAAAATTCCAGGGATTCCAGCCCAAAAAACCCCCCCCCTCGGGAGTTCCTTCCAAAAAAAGTTCTTTTGATTTGGGGTTCTCACAAAAGGATTTTGATGAAGATTCCCGTAGAGTTCTGTTTTTAATCCACCCATCATTGTTGGGCATCAGAGCCCCCCACCACCACCTACTAAAAAGCCCGTGCCCCAAACATTTGATGGTAAAACCCCAACCCACCATCACCCTCGCCCTTCCATAAAACCCCAAATAAAAAGAACTGTTTAATTTTTTGCCCAGAATGGGGGGCCCTTTTGTTGGAAACCCCCTACAATTTTTTTTTTTCCTCCACCCTTTTGAGTTTTTTTTTTGTTTTTTTTCCCCCCTGGATTTTGACCTTCCCTTTTATTCTATGTTAATTAATTTGACTTATTTTTATTTTTATTGTGTCTTCTATTTTCTATTCTTTTTGTAAGTTTTTAGTTTTTTTTTATGAAAATGTGCTATATAAATAAATGTTGATTGTTTATTGATTGAAGTTTGGTAGGTGGGGTGGGCAGGCCACCACCCAAAAAAACAAAAAAAAACAAAAGGGGATTGGGGTCGGGGTTTTAGACCCCCAACGAATAGTTTTATGATGAATTGAACATACAGAGATCAGGATTAATTAAATTAAGTTAAATTGAAGTTATAAAAAAGGCCATTTTAAAAGTAATATGTTTTCAGCAGTTTTTTAAATCTCCACTGTTTACCGGAAAATTCCCCATTGGAGGCTTTTCCCAAATTTTGGTGAAAAGCAGCGAAGTCCCTCACCATTTTTTTAAGTTTGTTCTTGGTTCAAAGGGAGATACTCATTTGAGGACACAACCAGCACAACTTGTGGATATAAGGGGGGGAAGATTACAAGGGAAAACAAAAAAACTTTGTCTCAGTATGTAACTTTCGTAAAAAAGTGGTAAAATATTTAGAAAAACTGTCCCCCGCCCATTTAGTTTTGACTACATACCCTCTCTACCCTCCCCATGAACAAGACCATAAGTACATGACCTCCTCCACTTTTGGGAGCTGTTTCTCCCCAACATGTGGGAAAACTAGCCATCTTATTCCTGGGGGGAGAGGTGCTAGATTTGAAAGTATAATTTCTTCCAACCACATCATATTCAACAATAAATTTCTCCCGTGCTCACTTTAGATTATGATCTAATGAGGTCAACAAGACAACGTCATCCACAAAAACCCGAGATACAACAAAATGGATTCTCTCAAAAATTTTAAATTTAATCAATTTAAATTAAAAGCTGGAAAGCTAACAAGATACACTTTTTAGAATTAAATCCCCTTCAGATGACTCTACTTAATATCAAAAAAGACAAGTCTACTTCTGCAGATACCAAAAAGGGAAACTGGGTTAAAGGCATTGATGGAATATACTGTTTTGACATACAGTATGTTTGATGAAAATGTCTGGTTTGTCAGATTCAGGTTAGCTCAATTCAGGTTTATTGTCAACTGTACTGACATCAGTGAAATTTTTAGCAAAATGGAAGAAATCAACTCTCTGCTAGCAGCATGATCAGCAAACATTACTAGTCAAACATAGATCTTTCCTTGAAAACAAATTCATTCAATCTACTAGTACTGACTACATACTGTAGCTGTACACAAACCTGTGGGTGTGCTGATCACATTCCACGTCTTACTGACTATTTGAATGAAAAGACGTTAATGCAACCTCTGCAGGGTACCAACATGCAGTAAACAGGAAAGTTTTGTTCATTTGATGACTGATTAGGCGATAAGTGAAGACAATTCCAGCACTGAATAATGAATCTTCATACTTCAAGCCACTCAGAGCATTGTGATTACCCTAAACCACAATAGACTCCTATAGTGGGGATAAATCAAAAAGTATCCTGATACAGTTATAGATATGATTATAGAAAGAATACAAGAGTTTATTTGAGTATCAGGCTTTGACATAGTCTACTAGGGTCATTAGAATCATCACGTCCAATTTGGATAAGCTTCTCTATGCCCTCATTGAAAATGAAACCCAGCATCCATAAATCTTAGTAAAACCATGACTGTGATGTATGATTGCATAAGCAGGAGTAGAACTATGTCTGATTTGCAGGTGGGTTGTTACTGTTAATGGTACATGACCATATGCAAAGCCATGCTTAATATTGTTAGCAGTAGTGCATGTAGATTGGTGCTCAGAACATAATATGTGACATGAATGCAACTATTCTTGAACTTTTCAGTCCATTCCAGAAATTTAGGTGGGACAAAATATTGTTGCCTTGATGTTAACAATGTACCTGGGCTCTTGCAACACCTTCAGACCCGGAAAAATTGATACAAATGTACTTCTTTGATGCACAGAACATTGGGAGAAGCCAAATTAACAGCAGAGTAATACACAAGTAATCAATCACTTTGGACATGCAAAGTGGCAAATTGACAAAAAAAAAGTTACACAAATGCCCCACAGTTGGCTGCACCACAATATTAAAAATGTTCAATATTTTTTCACATACTTTTGATTTTCCCCTCATTGTTGGTTGATTAAATGCCCCTTTAGATATCCAAACACTGCAGTTTGCTTCTGAACTCACTTTTGGAAAAAGTGTGTTCTTTTTTTCCATAAAAATTTAAAAGAAAATGTAAATTCATGTATTGAATTTTGAAATCAAGGGGCTAACTGGTCTGTGTGTGTATTCCAATATATATATATATATATATATATATATATATATAAAATTTTTCCGCATGGAGGCGGATTGATTCGATAGCACCTGAAACCACTGCCCCAGGAATGGGGGGTTTTTTCTCCATCTGCTTCCTCATAGAAAAAAAACCTTCCTGCACCATAGGCCTGGTTGCCCAATTTCCCGCCCTTCCTCCCCATCTTGCCGGGGCCCATCCTTCCCATCCTCCCTGCGGCCTTTCCCGAATTCCTCCATTTCGGCTCCCCCCCCAAAAAAAGCGCGGCCAGGGTTACGCAAGAATGTTTGGTTTATAATTTTGACCTTTTTTGTGTGGCCCTTACGGGGCGGAAACCCCCAACCCCTTTGCTACTGTCTCTCGGCCCTTTTACAATGGGTGTGGCAGGATGAGACCCCGGAATGAGGAGGGACAGGACCGGGAACCCCGGGCTGAGGAATGACCCCAGCCAGGCCCTGCAGCGCCCCAACCGCTACCCCCCGGGAGCTGGGGGCCACGGGCCCGGTTAGGGGAACCCCAGGCGGGGGAAACCCCACCCCCACCCCCTCCTATTGGGTACCGGGGGCCCGGGAGGGCCATGCCTCCCGGGCATGTTTGGAGGGGGGCCACCGGACGGTAGGGGTGGGCGCCATTTTGGGCCCCCCAAAGGGACCCGCTGCGGTTTTAACCCCCGGGAGGAGGGTAATTACGCCCTCCTCAACCCCAAATCCCTTTTTCCCCGGCATTGCCCCAGAAAGGGGAATGGGGGAAACGGGGCTTTGCCCCAAAAAGCCGCGGCCCCGGCGTTGAGTTGGGGGGGAATGGGCGCTGGCTCGGCCGAAGCCCCAGGGGGAAAGTGGTCGGCGGGTGGCCGGGAGGCCTGGTCAATCCGTGCCCGTTCCCGCCCGCAGGCCCGGGGACACGCCTATCAAAACGCGGCTCCCCGCTTGGGGCGCCGGGGCGGTCCTCCCGGGGGTCAAAAAGGCCTGCTGGGAACCGGCCCGGGCGGCCCCAAACCCCTGGCCTGGGGCCAGCCGGGACCAGAGAGGGTGGGCCCGCCGGCTGTTTCAAGTGTGGCGAAGGGCCACCCTCCCAAAACTCCCCCATCACATCCCCCGGCCTATGGTTGCAGGGGACATCCGGAATTTTTCCCCCACCCCTTGGCGGTCGAATGGGGGGTGGGTTGTAAATGGGCCCCCGTGGTGGCTTTGTTTGTTCCCCGGCGCAACATTACCATTTTGCTCTTTTTCCCCCCCCCACAGTGGTTCAGCACTTGTTGGTTACCTGTGTGCATGGGGGACTAAGTCTTCTTTCCCACTGCTTTTTTTACCGGGAAGGGGAAAACCCAAATGCGTGCTGTGTTACCTGCCCCCCTTCCCCAGTGATTCTGGGACAAGACTGGTCTAAAAGAATCAGCGGAAGCCATTCCCCCCGGGGCCTGGGATCTTGTTATGGGGGGAAAAAAGGCACCCCCCCGGGCCTCCCCCCCTGCACAAGGGGGGCCCAGGGGCTGGTGTCTCGGGGACCTTTCGGCCTGGCCCTTTGACCGGAAGATTCCGGGGAAAAGGGACTAGCCGGGGAACTTTTCCCCGGCCCGGCCCCCAAGACCCCCCGGCCCCTGGACCATAAAAGTCCGCGGCCTCTGCTAAGGGGACAGGGAATGATGACTCCCCCCGGAATCGATTTTTCGCCTAACAACTCAACAGGGGGCGGATCCACCCGGGGAGCCCTTTTTTTGTCCCGGTGACTGTTGTCCAGTGGCCCCCAAGGGGTTTGGGAAGTTGTTGCAAATTTCCCGCTACCTTCCGGGGGAGATATCGGTTTGGCCTGCTCACCCCCCAAGCCCCCCCGGGGCAAAAAACATGGAGGATTAAGCTCCTTTTACGGCCTGGGATCAATGAAAGGGGGTTCTGTAAATCCTGTCAGTGCCAGCCCCGAATTTCCCTAGGGGGGGACCGTGCCCCTAGTCCCTATTCCTCTGACACCCCCTTTGAAAGGATGGGGGTATTTGGTGGGACCCTGGGCCCCAACCCGGGCCGTATTCCAGTCAGGGTGGACTATGCCCCCCGGTCCCCAAGGGTTCCCCGCCCTCCAAAAAAGCTCCGGGGAAACCCTTTTTAATTTGCCGGGGGCATACCGGGAAATCCTCCCGGGGTCCCCTTCCCGGATAGTTTCAAGGGGGTACCAAATTACTGCAGATAAAGCCCCTTTGAAAGGCAGTCTTCCCCCGAAACGGGCCGGGTTGAAACGATTTAATCAGGCGCAACAGATGCTCCGGGTAGCGGGCGGCAGGAACTGGGGCCAGCTCCCGCCGGCTTTTTTCCACCGGGAGGTACCCCCGGCCTCTACAGGCTTCCCCTTTTTAATTATTATACGGGCCCCCCGGGAAACCCAATCCTAAAAAGGGTGGGAGGCCCGGGCCCCCTCCCTAACATTTTGGGGCGAACGCGGGGCCCCACTCACAAAAAATCAGGCCCTCCTAAAAACCGTGACCTTCGTGGGGCACGGCCCCGGGGTTACAACCGCAACCCGCCTCCGGGAGTTCCCCCGGGGGGCGGGGAAAATGTGCCCCCACCTCCCCCCGGCTGCTACCCTGGGAAAGGGGCCCTTTCAGGTTGGGGGGAAAGGACTTCCGACCATTTGGGAAACACCCCAACCTCGGGGTGGAAAAGGGTCTATCATTTAACCTGTTAAAACCCCGGAAGATAGAGGTTCCCCCCGTGGTCCTCTCCTTTTCAAAACACAACTGCCCTTAACCCCGGGAAAACTGCCCCAAACAGCGCGGGTTAGCCCCACTGAGCCATCCCGGGTAGTGGGGGGTCACCCCGGCCGGACCCCGATTGAGCCGTATAGTCCGGGCCGGGGGGTTTGTCCGGGAAAGGGGGCCCCACCGCTCGGAGGCAAACGCGAGAGGTCGAACTGGATGAACTATGGACATGGACATTTGAAAGAGCCATAGTCCCTGGTCCGCCCTTTGTCTCGCTCCCAAACCAGGCGGCTCCCGGAGGGTTTTTAATGACTTTAGGCGTCTGAATCAGATCTCCGGTTCGATCCACCCATGCCCCGCTTTCGACCCCCTTTGGGGGCTGGACGCTCGTTCGCTACCCTTTTACATGACAAAGGGTATTGGCAAATTCCTTTTCGCATCCCAAGGAAAAGGCCTTTTGCACCCCACGGGGACTGGCAGTACAAGGTCCTCCCATTTGGGGTGCGGGCCCCGGGGACCTTCAACGCTGGTGAAAAGAGTGCTGGGAAACCCCCCAGTCCCATAGCGCCCCCTCCTGGATGGCGTTTTCTCTATTCCGCACCTGGGGGGGATCTCTGCAGGTGGGCTGCCTCCAACACGGGGAAAACCCGGGCCCCCGCAAAACCCCGGGAATGTTTTTGGATTAAAGGAGGCCAAATATTTGGCTACCTCTGGGACAAGGACAGGTGCGCCCAACTCAAAATTAAAAACTCTTGAATGGCCCCCGACAAGAAACAGGTGCAGGCTTTCTTGGGGCTGGGGGTTTCACCCCCGGTTTGTTCCCGTTTTTTGAAGGCAGCACCCTTTACTGACCTGACAAAAAACGCCCCCTATGGGTGTGGACACAAAGCGGAACAGCGTTCCCGTGACCAAAAAGGCCCTAACTTGGACCTGTTTCGGCCCCGATTTTTGGGGCCCCTTTTTTTTCCCGACCGGCTTGGGGCACAGGGCCCGGGTGCTGCTGACCAAAACGCGATGGTGTCGAGCACCCCCTGATGTACCTTCGGAAACTGATGGACGGGGCCTGCGGCGTGGAGAGGGGCCTTGGCCAAAAATGGGCAGTGACCCACCTCCGGGCTACCTGCTGGGTGCTCCTTGGTGACTGATCCCCTGCACTTCAGTGGATGTCCCTAAAAAAATGAATCCGCGGGTCACCAGGTGGTTCCTGGGCTTCACCGTTAAATTCACTGTCATATCGGGGGGCACCCCTTTAGGCCAATGCCCATGCCCCCTCCGTATTCCCGACCTCCCGGTTAGGTCCCCACCGCGGGCCTGGGCTAGGGGGGTGGTCCGCCGCCGGGGGAGGCCGTTGATTCGATAGCACCTGGGGGCCACTCCCCCCCAGGGGAAAGGTGGGGTATTAACTTTTCCCCTCTGCTTCCTCTAGAAAAAAGCCCCTGCACCAAAGGGCCCGGATTGACCGGTCATACTTCCCCCTTCCTCCCCATCTTCCCTGCGTCATCCTTCCCATCCCCCCTTCGGGCCTTCCCCACATTCCTCCCCTTCCCGGGTCCTCCCTAAAATGGCCCGGGGGGGAAGTGGCGCCCATTGAACTGTTTGGTTTATAATTTTGACCTGTTTTTTTTGTGAAAAATACGGGCCGGAAAAACCCCCCCCCCTTTCTACTGTCTCTCTCCACAATATATATATATATATATAAATCAAGATACATTATTGCTGTATGCCTGTTCTGACAAAAATTTAAAATTTTTGATCCTATTAACTTTTTTCTAAAATTATACCAAGTCAAATCTGAAGTTCCAAAAGTCCTACTGTCTTCCACACTACTTGTCTCCTATTTCATGTGTAACTGCTTCTTCACATGGACAAAGCTTATTAATGCTTTTGCAAAATCTGAAATGAACAATTCCATCTGTAACCCCATGTTTTTGTTAAAGAACTCATTTTAGAAAAACAACTGAATCCACTTTACAATTCCTTCATAATCCTGAGATTCACTTCAGTCATGTCACCTAATAATTTCAAGTTGCTTAAAATGAAAACTTCTTTCAGCCCTTCCTCATATCTCATACCACTAAAGCTCAGTCCGATCAGCCCTGTGCCCTTCTCTGTACATTGTCTCGTGATGTCTCAGTGTTTTTGAATATGGAGACCAAAGCTACATAAGTTACAGACCCTTTGTACAAATCAAACCATAATTCATTCATAAAACATACATGGAAAGCAGTGCATTAAGAAATTGATACAACATGTTAATTTGGTAATAGATATCTTTATCTCCTCGTCTGACTCGCCATGGGGGGGCATTACCACCATTTTTAAAAGTATATTCTTCTGTTGGAACCTTACAAGGGGTCTGTTTAGTAGCTTCGAACTGCAACTTTTCAAAGTGTGCAGCTCCCCTTCTTTGTTGTTTGCTGTAGTTTATAGACATCCTGTAATTAATGATATCTTCATTTCTGAATTCTCTGATATCTGGCTGATATTACCCTCTCCCATGACTAAGTATTATTGTTGGTAATTTTAACATTCACGTTTGTTGTCGATCGAAACCTTTGGTTAATGACTTTTCATCACTATTGGACTCATTTGATTTTATCCAGCATATTAATACGCCAATTCACTCTCTCGGTCACACCCTTGATCTTGTTCTTACTCGTGATATTTCAGTTAATAATATTGATTTATGCAATGTCTTTCACTGATCACTTTTCTATAAGGATGGCTATGAATATTACTGTTGATGTCCTGACTAACAGCTGTCCCAACGCTGCTCGGCTTTTAAATTCTTCTATTATATCCGATTTTAAAGCCATTTTCTAGTATTGATGTGCATGTCCAAAATAATGGTATCGATGATTCTGTCTTAAAATTGAATTCTTCCTGTAACACAGTTTTAGACTTAATTGCTCCCCCAAGATACGCAGAGTAAAAGGGAAGACCTGCTCCCTGGCTAAATCAAACTACTGCTATCTGCGGGCGCCTGTTGAACTGCTGAACGGCGTTGGAAACAAGATGGACTGATTGTTTCTAAGCAGATTTTAGGACTTCTCTTTCTTAATTTCCAGGCTGCAGTTAAGAAAACTGCACAAGATTTCTTTGCCTATTTATTATCCCGTCATTCTAAGAATCCTAGGGTAGACACTTTCAGTTACTTTCAATTCCTCTTTCGCCTACTGCTCCTCTTAAATGTGGTGTTCCTCAGGGATCCATTTTGGGTCCTATTTTATTCTCTATATACCTTCATCCTATTGGAGCTATTTTAGGAAATTTAACGTTCTTTTCACTGCTATGCTGATAATACGCTGGTTTATATTCCTGTCTGAAACTCTGCAATAAATCAACTACAGAACTGTCTTTCTGAATGGAGTGCTTATAGAGGGTCCATCAGCTAAAGCCAAATTGGTCTTGGACTTCTCGGCTCTTCTCTGTCTTTGCAAACCTGAAGTCCATGAATCTTGGTGTTATCTTTGACAGTAACCTCTTTTGAGAAACAAGTTAATTCTGTAGTCAAGAGTTGCTTTTTCCAGCTTCTGTCCTGTTAGGTATGATCGAGCCTTTTTATCTTCTAGGGATCTTAGAAAGCTACTCATGCTTTCATTTTTCTCTCGACTGATTACTGCAACTCGCTGTATTCTGGGATTAACATATCAAGATTTGGTCCAGAATGCTGCTGCTAGCTTTCTGGTTGGGGCAAGAAAGTCTGACTCTGTTTCTCCTATTTTAGCTTTTTACACTGGCTGCTGCCTGTCAGTTTTCAAATTGATTTTAAAATCTTATTGCTAGTTCTTAAATCTTTAAATGGCTCGCTTCCTGCCTATTTATCTGAATTGTGTGCTTTACACCAGCCATCCAGAGTGCTTAGATCTTCTGGTCAGTTGTCTCTTGTTGTCCCTCATCTGAGTGTGACACTATGAGGACAGAGCGTTGCAGCTGCTGCTCCTTCAGCCTGTGGAAGTCTTACTCGTCACATAAAGGAGTCAGTCGACAATTCAGAACAGATTAAAGACTCATTTCTATTCACTTGCATTCCGTGACCTTCAGTAATACTGATGGTTGTGATTATATAACATTACTTCTATTTATTATTTATTTTATATATGTTCATTTTATTTTATTTCTATTATGTTATTTATGTTATTTGTTTGTTTCCTTTTATTCATTATTGTAAAGCACTTTGGCCAAGCATTCCTATGTTGTTTTAAATGTGCCATATAAATAAATTGACATTGACATTTATGTCTTAAACTACAAAAAATACGTTAAACCTATATAATGGATTCAATCATATTAATAGCAAGCGTATAGAGATATATTTTTGTTTTTGCACAATAATACACAAAAGAGGGAAACTAAAAATAAACCTGTGAATGCTGGTTTTTGAACTTATGTAAGAAATCTTACATTTAATATGCCAGGTTACTTGCACATCATGACAGAAGAGCAGCTTCAAGTTCTGAGTTAAAAGCACTTAAAAATAAGAGTGCAGCCTTATGATTAAAACAAAAGTAATTTATTGTCATATGGGCAACTAACAAGTCTTTAAAGCAGATTAAACAAAAAACTGTGAGGTGAAAATTGTTTATTGTTTAATATAAAAGCATAAAAATGCACAACACCTGTTAGTGCAGACAAGGATCATAGTACAAGGTATAATTTATAATTAAACCTTGTAAAATCAATTCCTATCTTACTAGGTAATGCTAATGCAGAAAGGAATCGAACTTTGCCAAGTAATGGCTACAAGCAGTGTGGCTCAAAGGTGGTAAACTCCCCCTAGTGGTAGTAATTGTGCTCTGCAGATATGAAGGACAAAGCTGGCAATTTGGGTGAAAGCCTGCACAGAATTAAAAGGCTGTTTTGAAGTCAGTTATCAGGGTGCTGTTAAAAAGGGTCCCTCTTCATAACATAATGAGATCCCCTTAGCACAAGGAAATATTTTTACAATATCTTTAAGACTGCTGTTAACACACAGTTATGATTAAATTAAATAATATACTGAATTGGCAAATACAGCGCATAAGGGAAAAAGTGGTGTTGGCATTATTGTATTGAGGTCTATAATAAATGTTGAGAGAAATCTTTTAAGGTCATCCCTTTATTAGTAGCAACAAAGTATGATCGTCCCTCATGCCAAAGCGATTATAGATTATCACAGATTCACAGTTTGTCTAAAAACCTTCAAGAATCTATTTGAATAAAC